>NW_019396922.1:75229-126998 GCF_000591075.1 Eurytemora carolleeae | reverse complement strand
ATTTTCGTATAAAATTGACACAGTTTGATATTAATTTCTCGAGACAGGAAATTCAGAAAGACGTGTAATTGGTCGCGCTCAAGAGCTAAAGTGATTAGTTTTCATTTTTCCGTAACAATCCCTTTAAGTTAAAAAAAAACCCTAAACCCAAATTATTTATTTCTTTTCTTTAGAGAATATATTCTCAGGTATTTAGACTTTTTGTAGCCCTAAACATGCATATTTGCAAACTACTATTTTAAAAACTTGTTTTTAGCTTTATAAAGTAACTGACAAAATTCGAAACGGTTTTCTTGTGAGAACTTACCATCTTTCACTCTGGGCCGTAGTAAATTTGAATTCAAACAGGACCTGCCCAGTTTATACCGGCCCGCCAGATAACAACGTGTACTGACCCGATCCTATGGTACAGTACGTCGCCCTAACCAGACTAACATACGACAGGGGTCAATTTTCTTGTCATAGCCGCGTCGAACGGTCGGAGGGCTAACTATGACAACTCCCATGGCGCGTTCAGACTTTTTACAGTACCCGGCCTAATCCTAGGCCTATTTGACCGACCCCACTGGCTTAGTCCACCGTGCTTTGGATCACTGTGTGGTGTTGACAGATTTTCAATTATTCAGTCGAACAATATATAGTTCGACTTTAGTTTTAATTAGGTTTAATTTTTTTCTATTTGATAAGTACATCAAAATAAGATTTATTCCCCTTTATAAATCCCTCCCCCCCCCTTCTTTTTAACTTCAGAAATGAAAAAACATCAAAGATAAAATACCTTTACTTTCAGTTTTTTTTTCTTTTTTAAATTTACATTTTAGTTCATTCTTCAAATAAAGTCACACAATCATTGCACAAATTTATGCACTCTTTTAGGTTCATTTCAATATATTAAAATAAAAATATAAAGCTTAAATATTTGGTTTAAGTTTTATTCACTAAACGTAAAATTACAAAAGTAGGAAATATAGAGATTAAATTCTTTTTTAATTATTGCACTTTTATAAAAGATTACAAAAACATGAATAAAAGCATTTAGAAATACATAGTTCTGAAAAGGAATGTGAAAGTGCAACAACGCTACCCTTCACGCACCGTTGACCCTTTAGTAAAAGTAAATTCAACCTAAAGTCTGACCGCGTCAACCTTGTTCTACCGGCTAGTCCTATTGAGCGTCTGCTTTATTTACCCAATGTCCGGGCAATACAGTACAAACTGCAGGACTGGAAAGGTTGACCCGACTCAGAAATTGAAATCTACTACGGCTGCCCGTGCCTTGAAACCTTTATCTGATCATTGCAATGTGGAAGACATTGTCGTTTTAAAGGGTTGGTTTAAAATTGATTGATTCTGATAATTCCTCCAATTTTTCTGCGTAAGAAATGCGCAAGTCAATTTAGTTATTATAGAAATCACAATTAAAAATAATCATTTTTTTTTAATTATAACATTTATAATTCTTACTTAATCAGAGCTGAAAACTTTAGAATGGTGGATATCGAGATTAATGCTTGATCCTCTCTTTTTCATAATATCGAGACTAATCTAATCTTGTACTTGTATCCTGATAAAATTCAACCAATCAGAGTCGCGTATTTGAAGCTGATAAATTTGAAATTGTGCGTGCCATTTAAGATTATACACAGAAATGGGAGGAACTCTCTAATTTAGAAAAACCGGTTTTTAATTTTTCTCTACTATAGCTAAGAAAGAACGGTTCAAGAAGAAAATCAAAAGTTTGTCCATTGGATACTCAGATTAAGTAATCGGGATGAAGGATATCTCATTCTAAAGTTTTCAGCCCAGAATATAACATTTTTAAACCTAGAGAAACGGCTATTTCTTCCACATTGATCAAGGGTACCACTGTGAATTAATCTGGTATTGTCATCTTGGCACGACGGGGTTCGCTTGAACATACTCTTACCTTCCCTGAAATCCAATAATAAATAAATAATAATAATAAAAAAGGTTATGCTGAATTAACAAATCAAGGATCAATAACATGTTTTAAATAATTTATTTAATATGAATAGATCTTTTTATAAAACATTGAAATTTAAGTTTTTATTGCACTTATATATATCACAAAAATAAAATTTTATTTCCTCACATAATTCGAGTTGCCTTACATTAATAAATATTGCACAATTATGACGTAAATATGTTTTTATATATATGTATACGAGCTTAAGTTCCCGGTGTGTCTCTTAAAATAAATTCGAATTTTGAAAAATAAAATTTCGAATTTCAGAAAAAAATAAAATTTCGAGAAAAATATTTTTGAAATAATGTTAAATCAAATTTTACCCATGGGTTCCCTCTAAAAAAAAAATGAGCCAATTTGGTCAAGCCGTTTGGCCAGCAATAGCTAACACATATATATACATACAAATATATCTTCCTAAAATAAGTCTATTCTGTTAAGATTGGTTATTGCTGGACACTGTGTTTTATGTTGGACATATTTATATCCATAAGAATTATATGTTCGTTATTACTAAATCTTTCGGTAAATATCTAACAAAAAGTTTTTGCATTTAATTCGTCTATGATTTGAACTGACTGTAGAAGTTAGGGAATGGGGTTTGTTGCACAAAGAAGGGGTGAGGTGTTACAGCCTTCATTCTGAAATAGAAAATTATGTTATCTTTTAAGAAATTTAGATAAAGAAAAAATCCTTACACGAAATATAAATGACAAATTCTGAAAATATTTATTTTATGTTGAGTTTAAAAATGATTTCTCTAATATTGAAAATTTAAAAAAAATATTTATTCAAAATTTTCTTATTCTATAATTGGCGCTCCGAAATAAATGAGCCAAAACGCCTCGACCCCGTCTATCCATGTTTTGGCTCATTTTGCGGGGTTTTGTGCTAAACATACGGTGAAACCCTTAATAACGAATAAATCGAAAGAATTCATCAAATGTCGTATTCTTCACTTTCTGATTATAGAATGTTGCAGATATTAAGTTTTTTAATTAAATGATTATATGGAACTCTTTAAAACTGTTCCCGCAAAGGGTTTTACTGTAGTAAACAGTCCCTTTGGATAAATTAGTAAGCTAAAATCACAATTTTTTCTAACCATATACTGGTTAAAGCCTTTTACTTTTTTATCGTTTTTTATATATTTAATCTGAATTCTTTTATATCTTAAATATCAATGGATTACGATGTCAGGTTGTACAGTTATGTAAGAAATCTAGCCCCGAGATAATTCAACGATCACTTAACTCAAAGTCTAATTTAGAATCTAACTGATTCTATCTCTAGCCAAAACTCAAGGCTCTGTATACGTCCGTGTTAATCAACAATTCGTATTGAACTAATTTATTTTATATACAGGTGAACTAAACTGACCGGGCTAGCCGGACAGGGTCAAAATACAGATAGTTAAGATATATTACTAGCATGGATAACATAGATCGCATCAAGCATTAATACAGAATATATTACAGTTATAGGATTAAATACTTAATTATAATAAATTAAATAATAATTATATAGTTCATATAGTAATCTACAACTTTTTCAAGCTTCCTTAAAGTCGGTACCGTTCTTTAAAGCGGATAAGAAAATTTGGATTTTTCTAGGATTTTTTTGATAATTTGCGGGTTTTTTCAACAATTTCTTACTTGATGTACTGTACTGCCTGGTTGTCTGCAGTACTCCTGTTGTCCAGCCAGCGCGTAAACTCACCCAGTACAGGAGATCTAGGGTTCTTACTAAACATATAAAATAATCAACCAAACAATAGTTCAAGGTAGGCTGTGACTTTTAAACGCAAATAAACCCGTTAAACAAAAACATTTAGTTTTTTCTCTTTCATACTTTTGTGTCGGTGTATGTATTTTTAAATGCATCCATGCAAATGCAAATGCAAATTTAAACAGTGTTTCGAGTTATAGACCACAATGCGATTGAATTCATATATATTAAACCGAATGCATCTAGACCTGGTAAGTCCCAAAGTCCATGATGTTATGTTAAGAATTATAGTTTCTCACTTATCTAATTTGAAATGTATGCGTAATTTTCAAAAAATAATAGTTTAGAGACATATGTTTATAACATATTCTACGTATTAGATTTACTTTGCAGTCAATTATTTGAAACAAACATAAATTATTAGATTATCCTCTTATTATTGGATCAAGCAGTTTAGCATACTTAAAAGAGAATTTCTTTTTAACAAGCAGATTCTATAGTTCATAAAATTGATAGAAAAATAAATAACAAAATTTAACATATTCTACATAAAGCTGGGATATTAAAAAAGACAGAAAAATAACTAATTTATATTCACTTCCATTCCTTTTTCAGGAACACTTCCTAACAAGGTAAGATACTAACCCCTCCCCCCCCCTCCCCCCTTCCTGTCAGTCAAAGTGTACAAATCATGTAAATGTTCACAAATTATATGCATAGAGTACATTAATACAGTATGTTTCCTAGACTATCCAATTCAATTTCGAATTTTTTAAAGCTGTCAAATAAACTTTTAAAAAAATGAATTAGGTGAATTATAAACATCATTTGATTTATAGTTATAACGGAAAATCATCGTTTGTAAAGTGAAATGATTATTGGTCAATTATGAAACCAGCCTATTTCATAATTTGATTTTCTTTTAATATTAATTTTAGATTTTCTATAAAATGATATTCCAGGGCCGGGCCCAAAAAGTTATATAGCACAAATATGTGAAATACACCTGGAGTATGGAAACAGTACAACAAAATGGCCGTTTTACACTTTTTTCTAGTAAATTCCACTCTAATATATATTCTATTCTCTTTGCCCTTACCTGAGTGCAATAAGTCCTATAGCATGAGTAGCGGCCTGGAGAGGGCCAGCTACTAGAGATATCAGGGTCAGCACACCTCTTCACAATATACATTGTTTTATCTAAGGGCGTTAAAGGGACTGTTGACAAAATTTTAAGTGACTCTTCATTTATAAAATGGTCTATATCTGATTTACTATGGTGTCCTTAAAAGTTTTGTCTGGTCAAGGATAAATGAGATTTAAAACATTATTTTGTTGAAAGTTGATTATTTTCTTATGATGGTTCTATCTAAGTGACTTAATTGCATTCCTGCTTCAGAAACAATGGAGGCAGTTGTCAGAATTAACCATTTTTCAATCTAGAAAAACGACAATATCATATCTTCCATATTATTGATAAGATGTAAATGAAGCGTTAACTCCCCCCCCCCCTCCATCTGTTCTTGATTTAATTCAAGGCAGCCTGAAATGTCTGCATGTTATCTCAAAAAAGTTTCCTTCAAACGAATTTCCATATTCAAACTCTTTAACAGTTATCTGACAGTTTTCAATTTTAACAAAATCTTCCAAAAAAAAAGATAAATTCCCAAACATCTATATATAAATTTGGCTTGTTTGTCTGTCTGTTTGTTTGTCTGTTTGTTTGTTTGTATCCAATAAACGTCAAAACGGCTGAACCGTTCGGGCCCAAATTTTTTGTGGGACATCTAGGGAGCCCAGGGAAGGTTTATGAATCATCAAAATTTCAAATATTTGTCTCTATCAAAATTCGATCGTCATTAAATTTTTTAAAATTTTGAAAATCCGCGAAATTTTTTGTAAAAATCCGCGAATTATTTTTGTTTAGTTTTACGATGTACACAAAGAGAACATGTTTACAATTAATTTAGAAGATGGGCGCGAAGCGGGGCGCGAAGCGCCTTGAATTTCTAGTTTATGTAAAATTTATTAAGTAAAGCAATCCAGCATAGCGTGGTCTATGACATTGACATTGAAAAAATAGTTACAAATTATTTTCTATAATTTTTGGTGATATATTCAGCCTTTTTTTTTAGTAGATTCACTGTTTCAAAAATACTATATGATACTACGGGGAAGGGGGGGGGGGAAGGGAGGCTAAGATTAAACAATAATTTTCCTAAAGATATGATCCGAAATTCCAGATTTTAGATTCTTTAAAAACTCTTTCTTCAATTCCAGTTTTTGGTTCTCTTGGTTCATATTTGCAAAAGCACCTGACCAAGGTTTTTGATAAACTTGGCTCCCTTGTCCTAGTGGTCTTAGGTTCCCCTGGTTCCCATGAAGAGGGGGTCTTAGGGACCCCTGGTTCCCTTGGGTTAGGCCTCCAAAGTTTTCTACAGTCCATTGAGAAGAGGAAATCCCTGAATTCCAAAACTGCTGTTGGTTGGACTGATAGTACTGTTGTTGTTGTTGTTGTTGTTGTTGTTGTTGCTCTGGACGGATATTGAATAAGTCTGCCAACAACTTATCTAAAAAAACACAGTAGTCGAAAGTGCAAATTACTTCTTTTTAACTGTAAAGCTAGATATAAGCTCGAGGTCGAATTTAAAGAATTTAAAACGCGTTGCTGATCCACCAAAAACCGGTTCCAATTAAGCAACGGCTCAAACCTCAAAACAATGAATACGATTTTTAAATTTAAATCCGGCCTCCGTTGAAGTTTAAAAATGTAGTTGTCTGGGCCAACAAAAAAGTAAATGTAAGTGAGTAATCTAAAACGAATAGACGAGGGTTTGCGACACTTTAAAGTTGACCCGGTCTAGAAAATTGATGTTTAATTTTCATGGGTACTCTCTATAGATCTCTGTAAAAATTAATTTTTAGACGAATCTTTGCTTCATAGTTAATCATGGATTTATTTGATATTTTATAATCACAGAAAATCATGGATTTAAAATGTTTAGCTTTCATTGAAAAAAATTTTTTTTACCTAAATCCGTGAATCCTTGGGAAAGTCCAGATTTTACCAACTTCAAGGTATCTGCCTGTCCCTTAACATATTCTTTATAATTTTACCAATTTATTTTTCATAAAAGATTAATATCAACAAGGTTATAATGCAAGGAAAGTTAATTGCAGTTGCGTATACTCTGCGTACATATTGAAACCAGTTCTCTCTGGGCGGAATTTGTAAACAAGAATAGATGCATCAGTGTTTTTTTAGTATTCGAGGAGGTTATTTGCATTTCATTTTGATAATTTTGATAATTCACATAATAGTTTACTATGACCAGAATATTTCATTGTTTTTTATGTGAAAGATGGATCCCATGTCAGGCTTCGACATCCGCCTTGTATTTACAATAACTTTCCTTGCATTAGTACCTTGAATAAAAAGTATTTTTTTTTCTCATGAAGAGTGATGACTAAATTACGTTCTTTGTCTCGGCTGATTAAAAATTGTAAGTAACGTTTGTATAGAAACCACAACAATTTTCAGATATAAATAAAATTTCTTTAACTTGAAAGTTAATTGAAATTTCGTCAACGGTAATTATCTTTCATAGATTAAAAAAAGAACAACTTTAAAAAAACATTTTTAAATAGCTTTCTAACTATGAAATTATCGATGGTATATTTTTGGTATTTTTGATATTTTTTATTCGAAAATTTAAAAAAAGGAATGACTTTATGTAAGTGAATATAATCAAATAAATGTTCTGTATGAATTAAACCCTTTTCTTGACCCTCACCCCCCATATATTACCTACCATATATGAAAAGTATTAGAATCTTAAAATTGTAACTTTGCAAAAATTTTAATCTTTATGAAAAATCAAATAAAATGATCAAAAGTATAACGAAAAAAGTTTTCAAAAAAAAGACGAGGAATGGATTTTTATAAATTATTTCAAACTTAACTGATAACATTGCTATGCATGCAAAAAAAAATTTAATTTGAAATTAGTTTTCACCTGAAACAGAAATGATAATCCTTCAAGCTCATGTCTGAAAAAAATAGATCTAATATTTAGAAAGCTCTTTGAAAAATGATTCAAAACATGCGTCGTACATTTTATACTACATTTTTCTCAGGTAATTTTTTGAATTCTAGAATAGACCCTAACCATTAAATTTGGATCAAAAATAAAAAAGAGGCTTTCGTAAAAATTGGGCTTTTCACATGCTTTATTGCACCTCCATGTGTGAAGCCTTATTCTTGTATAGAGTCATTTTAGTATTTTTTTAATGATATTTATTACAAAATTAAAAATTACTTACATAATTATTTAACTTGAACAATTTTTAATAATCAAAAATAATAATGCATTGTCTTAATCTTACCTGAGCCCGTAGGGTGCAACTCCTGTTATCAGAGCCCACAGACCCCCTAAAATATAGATTTAAATAGCTCTTTTAAAGTATTTTTAACTGACATTTCAATTAAAAAGTGCCATCAACGATTTATAACTGTAATTTGGAAATTAAAACTTTAAAAAACATAACTCCGCAGTCCGCAAGGAGATGTTTGTCCATTGCAGGAAATGTGAAGTGTTTATTTAAAACTGGTCTCAAAGTTTCCATATTATAGAACTACTTTCTTAATAAGAACTTTAAATACATACAGTGGTAACCAGAAAACTCTGAAATAGGAAGACGACTGTATGTGTATTTTAGGTTGTAACAAAGATAAAAGTTTCACCAGAAACTTATTGAATCACTAATGAAATGAAATTCACTATGCAATTGCTGTGTCCCATGCTCATTGGTCTATTTAAAGTCATAACTTGAGTCTGAAAGTCGTCTTCCTATTACGGAGTTTTCTGGTTATGACTGTATAACAAAAAATTGTTTTGTCATAATTTGCTTCACTAAAAATAGATACAAATTGATTCTAAATCGTGGTTATTGAATGTTGTCTTGGAACTGTTAGCTTTCACATGTTTACTGTAGAACTGTAGAAATGGCCGACTGACAAATCTGTCAATTGTCAAGTTTTAAAACTCTTTTCAAAACAAAAAAAAAACGATTATTTCGTATTTGATTTTTAATAACCGCACTTCGTTTTTTTATTTCAATTTGAAAACAATCTTTTTTTAAATCGGTAGTTTTTAAAACAGTTGTCTTAATTTTTATTTCATAGTTTTTGAAACGATCCTAAAAGTGAAAACTTCCTCATCCCCAAATAAGAGGCAACCCTGTCTGAACCTGCTAGAAACCAGAGTGGAATGAGAAGAAGGGGAAGGAAGAGAAGTGGAGCCAGAGATGGGAGAAGGTCGGGGGTAGAAGGGAGAAGGTTCGGAACTGTTTGAAGGAAGTTGGGAGTTGTTTGAAGGAAGTTGGGAGCTGTTTGAAGGAGATTGGGAGTAGTTTGGATTAGATTCGGAGCAGCTTGAAGGAGAGTGGGAGTGGCTTGGAGGAGATTTGGAGCGGCTTGGAGGAGATTTGGAGCGGCTTGAAGGAGATTTGGAGCGGCTTGGAGGAGAGTGGGAGCGACTTGGGTAAGATCGGAAGTTTTCTGAACAAGATTTGTTGGTGCTGTTGTTGTTGTTATTGTTGTTGGTGGTGTTGTTGTTTCAATTGGAAATCCCAAAGGCCCTAAATCATTTTAAGATTTGTTTAAAATAAGATTTTATTTCAACATTTTATAAAACAATTCTAAATTCCATGTTTACTCAATCAAATTTTTTTTAAATAATACATTTACAAAAAAGCCCCAACTTCGAAAAAATATTTTTTATATTTCTAAACCTAAGTGTGTATTTCAGAAAAACTGAAAATAAGATATAATTCACCAAAAAAGGGCAACATTTCTTTATAAAACTTGTTAAATCTGTTATTTTTTAAAGATTTTCCAAAGAGCTATTTAACAAGAAGTTTTTTTACCTATGGTATAATAATACAGATTGTCATCATCACTGTCGTAAATGATTCTGTCATTAAAACCTTAAAAAGAATTTGTTTAAATATTACATGTTGTACTGTATGAAATCTATATAATATAGCTTTTTTTCTCATATACATATATATTTATATATATATATATATATATATATATATTTGTTTGTATGTGCCAAACGGCTGGACCGAATCGACTGTAATTTTTCACTAAAAGGGAGTGACCGGCTATGTAAGGTAGTTGAACTGAGTATGCAGTGTTGTGGAAAGCTTCTTTCGGATTCATTTGAGACATATAAAACTTTTTAAAGATCTGTAAATCCTAAGTTTGAGCGCAAATCAGACGTTCAAAACTCCTACTGTGGGTGGATACGTTTTCAGAATCGGTTTTTTTAAATTACTAAATAACGACGACGAAAAATAAAGTAAAAATCACAGTAATCTAATTAAATGGGGGGGGGAACATATTTCTCAAAAGAAATTTGTCATTAAATCAATGCTATAATTAATTATTTCGTTTTCTATATTATATTGAATTTCTTATTTTCTTTGAATTTATTCGCAGATTTCTTAAAATTCTTCAAATGTCGTCTTTTCAATAATAATTTAAGAAAATTTGCGAAAATCTTTGTGAATAATACGAACTAGAATAATGAGAAAATAGAAACTAATAATTAGACAAGATTACTTATTTTCGATGATAAGATTAATTTTTATTTTCTGAACCGATTCCGAAACAACTAATTTATTTACTGTAGAATTTTGTTTATATTTTTTGTTGTCGTTATTTAATAATTAAAAAAAAACTAATTTTGAAAACGTATCCACCTCCAAAGTAGGAGTTTTGAACGTCGAATTTGCGCTCAAACTCAGGATTTACAGATCTTTTTAAAGTTTAATATGTCTTAAATGAATCCGAAAGAAGTTTTCCACAAAAAAAAACACTATTAAAATGTGTGCAGGGTTGGGTTCATGCTTTAAGGGAAAGCTTTCAAAAAAGTGTACTGACAAAATATTATTTCTATTTATATAATATTGGCATTCAAAATGTAATTCATATTTGTTAGAGTTAATTCAGTTTTTATGTTTAATTTTCTTTATTTGGTGACAATTTGCACTGAAATTTGTTTGCGGCTATTTCGATATATCTCTTATATTTATCAGATTTGGCATAAAATAGAGGAAAACATTTTTTCAAATAATTTCTAAATTAATTTTTATTTGCATCATAGTAATTATATTACAACAAAACCTGAACCCTACAAAAAAAAACATGGTTGTATGTTAAAAAAACACTAATCCTGGTTTTACTCACCCTGTATGTGTAAAATTGCGTGCAGTGATTTAGAGCAAAAATGAAGCCTTAAAAAAATGGCCGATAATTCTCAGTTGATTAATGCCCTAATTAATATATTAGAGAGGCTGTAACGTAATTTCTAGAAACCTGATCTATTTTTGTGACAAAGCCGATTTACAACAGTACCCTTAAAAATATCGTCTGATAGAATATGAATTATTTCTCTTTGTTTTTCTTGTTTTAAAATGATCATTTTCAATTGTAATATCTCTTCAAAAGTGACTTCGGTTGAGCATTCCTGCTACAAGACTTATACTTACTTATATAATCTCCAGGGTGGTAAATATTTCTACTACAAGACTTATACTTACTTATATAATCTCCAGGGTGGTAAATATTTCTACTACAAGACTTATACTTACTTATATAATCTCCAGGGTGGTAAATATTTCTACTACAAGACTTAAACTTACTTATATAATCTCCAGGGTGGTAAATATTTCTGCTACAAGATTTATACTTACTTATATAATCTCCAGGGTGGTAAATATTTCTGCTACAAGACTTATACTTACTTATATAATCTCCAGGGTGGTAAATATTTCTACTACAAGACTTATACTTACTTATATAATCTCCAGGGTGGTGAATATTTCTACTACAAGACTTATACTTACTTATATAATCTCCAGGGTGGTAAATATTTCTACTACAAGATTTATACTTACTTATATAATCTCCAGGGTGGTAAATATTTCTACTACAAGATTTATACTTACTTATATAATCTCCAGCTACAAGATTTATACTTACTTATATAATCTCCAGGGTGGTAAATATTTCTACTACAAGACTTATACTTACTTAAATAATCTCCAGGGTGATAAATCATCTTCTTCAAGCATTATTATACAAACATCAAATCTGAAATCAAAGTTTAATAAATTAAATTCAATATTAGATAATATTAAATTATATGAAAAACCCATTAAATATTTGATTGTTAAAGATAAAAAAGAAAAAACATGGATATCTTTTTCATTGTTGATCAGACAAAGATGTTAGTGGTATCGTTGTGAATCGGGCATTTCCATCTTTCCCAGGAGGCCCACTTGAAATTATGTAAAATAATCATTTTACTTTGTTTCTACAGTAGGACCCATAAAACTGTGGAATGTGAAGACGACTGTTAAACTCAAGTTATTATTTTTGTCCAATGAACATACAACACGGTAATTGTGCATTGTACACAGACACATTTCACTTAATAAGTTGATTTTAAAGCTACTAGTAGAACTATTAACTTTAAAACAAACATTATATACAAAGATTGATTTAATATTATCTTTTTATTAAAGGGACTGTAAAAGAAAAATTAAAGGGTGTATAGGCTGAAACCTTAGAATCTCAGGAGTTGAACGATACCTATAACACATCTATCTGATGTTTCTGTCTCGAGAAATTGACTTAAAACTGTGTCAAAATTATACCAAAACGTATATATGTAAGATATACGTCAGTATCACGTAACCAGAACTCAATCCAATGACAGTGCAGTATGTCACATGATACAGACGGAGACAAGTGACAATAATACTGCACTGCCATTGGTTGGAGTTATGGTGACATGTTCTGGACGCATAAATAATATTATCAATTATATCTATTAAGAATGAAAAATTATTAAATTCAAATAATAATAAAAGCAAACTTGAGCTTCTCGGGTCCAGCTGTGGGATATCGTTGTTTTCAGATTGGTAGCATATTTGCTGAATATGATCTGTTTAATACTACGAATCTTACACACAATCTTACATATATACGTTTTGGTATGATTTTGACACAGTTTTATATCAATTTCTCGAGACAGGAACATCAGATAGAACTCTTATGGGTATCGACCAACTCCTGAGATTCTCAGGTTCAGTCTATACCTCCTTTTATTTTTCCTTTACAGTCCCTTTAAATCAAAGTTGCATGGGTATCACTTGTTATCTTAACAGAATTTCACAAAAAAATGTGTTAAGCTATGTATCCATCATGAAAACTAGCCTTACTACACCTACGCATTCTTTGCGTCACTACTTGATACGCTTGTTAGCAGGTTGACCTAAGCCAGGGCAAGGTTTGCTTGAATACTGCCTGAAAACACTACATCTACATTTAGATGCCTAAGTTAAGGGTGAAAGTTGGCTAAGGGGTCAATATATATATATATAAAAAATATAAATTATATATTTACCTTCTTCATCCGTAACAGTACATTAATATTATATAAAATTAACTTTTTAAACGCGCATTTCAAGTGCATTAATTTATTTTCGAAACTATTATCTTTATTTAACACTAATAAAGCTAACGGCGTGTATTATGAATTATCCGTGAGAGGGGGTATTTATTAATTACCGTCAGTTCATAATTTCCCGATCAAACTGTTTATCATATTTTTAATATGATATAAAAATAGCACCTTCTCTACGGCAATGTATTATATAATAGCTGAAGTGCCCGGCGTTGCCCGTGGAATTGTTTAAAATCAAATTTTAAAAAAACCAGCCCATTTGGTCAAGCCGTTTGACCTGCTAGTGAACATATAAAGGAATATCTAGTTTTGTTATAAAGATATGCAAGCACAAAAACATGCATGCAGAAACAATTTCAATTGTGACTCTCCAATAAAGGAGTTGAATTCTCTTTAAATCTTGTCTCTAAGATTGAATCTGGTAGAGTTGTACCTACTCTAGTGTATTTAATACTCTAAGAATGAATCTGGTAGAGTTAACCTACTCTAGTGTATTTAATACTCTAAGATTGAATCTGGTAGAGTTGTACCTACTCTAGTGTATTTAATACTTTAAGAATGAATCTGGTAGAGTTAACCTACTCTAGTGTATTTAATAATCTAAGAATGAATAAAAGAAGAGTTTTACCTACTCTAGTGCTGTTTATACTATAAGAATGAATACTGAAAGAGTGGCACCTATACTCTAGTGCAGTTAATACTCTACGAATGAATACAAGTAGAGTTGTGCCCACTCTACATAGAGAATAGAATATATATTAGAGGGAAATTTAGAGAATCTCTCAGTATGAATTTTTTTCAGTCTCTTTCAGCCTGAAAGGGAGTTCAAAGTGTATAAATCATGTAAATGTTCACAAATTATATGCAGTAGAGTACATTAATACAGTATGTTCCATAGACTATGCATTTTAATTTCGAATTTTTTAAAGCTGTTAAATAAAATTTTGATTTATAGTTATCATTTGATTTATAGTTATAACGGAAAATCATCGTTTGTAAAGTGAAAGGCATAGAGTCTATGTGAAATTATCATTGGTCAATTATGAAACCAGCCTTTTTCATAATTCGGTTTTCTTCTAACATTAATTTCAGATTTTCTATAAAATGATATTCCAGTGCCCAAAAGGTTATATAGCATAAATATGTGAAGTACACCTGCAGTATGGAAACAGTACAACAAAATGGCCATTTTACACTTTTTTCTAGTAAATTCCCCTCTAATATATATTCTATTCTCTTTGCTACTCTAGTGCTTTCAATACTCTAAGAATGAATAAAAGAAGAGTTGTACCTACTCTAGTGCTTTTGATACTCTAGGAATGAATTCAGGAAGTGTTGTCCCTACTCTAGTAGTGTATTTAATACTCTAGGAATGAGTACAGGAAGTGTTGTCCTTACTCTAGTAGTGTATTTAATACTCTAGGAATGAATACAAGAAGTGTTGTCCCTACTCTATGTAGTGTATTTAATACTATAGGAATGAATACCGGAAGTGTTGTCCCTACTCTATGTAGTGTATTTAATACTCTAGGAATGAATACCGGAAGTGTTGTCCCTACTCTAGTAGTGTATTAAATACTCTAGCAATGAATACAAGAAGTGTTGTCCCTACTCTAGTGTATTTAATACTCTAGGAATGAATACAGGAAGTGTTGTCCCTACTCTAGTGTATTTAATACTCTAGGAATGAATACCGGAAGTGTAGAGAGCTGGAGATATGAATAAAGAGAATACAAAGAATTTTCCTAAACAATTCCAACAAATTCATTAATATATCATCATAATATTAAACTTAAAGGAACAGTTCAAGAATTCATTAATATATCATCATAATATTAAACTTAAAGGAACAGTTCAAGAAATCATTAATATATTATCATAATATTAAACTTAAAGGAACAGTTCAAGAATTCATTAATATATCACAATATATAACTCTTAAAGGAACAGTTCAAGAATCAATCGACGTATGATCAATAAATAAATAAATTTAAAATTAAATAAACATATGAATTAACGAGTTTTTAAACCTTTGGATGTAAAATAAAATCTACAAGAGTAATAAGTTTGTAACATCAAACCTAACTCTTTTAGTGATATCACTAAAAAGTACCGTACCAACTTCTAGGCAGATATAAAGCATGGTGTACTGCACACGCAGAGCACTCCTGTATGTCGGTCCATTAGCTCCTGATCCCATCAGGGTTCAGTCATGTGTTTGTTGTCTATTCTGAACCTATAGAAATAGTATGGCGGTAGCATCTATCTTTCTATCTATCTCTTTATCCAATCAGAGTTATGAATCCTTTACTAAGCGTTATCAGTAAATGGAAATAATTGCTTTTACTGAAACTATAGTGAGATCTTGTATATAGATGGCAAACCTTGACAGTTGACCAAATAATTCATCATTTTGCTGAGTGGTTAAAATGTTGGTAACCCTAATTTGAATATTTTAGCAGAGTTCGTTTCTTGTATGAACAAGAAGTCAAACGTAAGATTTTTTATCTGATAGATTATATACTCTGAACTGAAAACTTTAGAATGGTGGATATCGAGATTAATGGGTGATCCTCTCTTTTTCTTAATATCGAGACTAATCTAATCTATCTTTACTATCTAATCTAATCTAATCTATTTGTATCCTGAAAAGTGTATAAAATTCAACCAATCAGAGCCGAGTATAAAAAGCCTACAAATTTAAATTTTAGCGCGCCATTTAAGATTATATACAGAAACGGGTGTGACTTACTAATTTAAAAAAAACTGTTTTTGATTTTTCTCTACTATATCCAAGAAAGAACGGTATAAGATGAAAATCAAAAGTGTGTCCATTGGATACTGAGATTAATGATATCTCATTCTAAAGTTTTCAGCTCAGGTAGCACACAAACGAAGACGTTATCTGGCCGACAATTGTAGTATTAGAAAGCAACGGCCCTTGTATAGAATACTGGTGAAATGTTATGTTAATGCTCCAAACGAAGAAGACTGGTTTTTATCTGTTTGTGTATGTTAGAGAAACCGGTTTTAATATTAACCTCACGTAGATCTTAATATCTTTAAACATGATGGATAGATAGATGGATTGATACATAGAAAGAAATATACATAGATATATAAATAAATAGATATATAGATATACAGACAGATAGCTTGATAGTAAAGATCAAGGGTGTAATGCAAGGAAAATTAATTGGGGTCGATTATACTCTGCGTACATATTGAAACCAGTTCTCTTTGGGCGGAATTTTTAAACAAGTGTTCGTTTAGCAGCCGAGGAGGTTAAAAGCATTAAATTTTGATAATTTTGATAATTCACATAATAGTTTCCTATGACCAGAATATTACATTGATTTTTTATGTGAAAGATGGTTCCCATGTCAGGCTTTAACATCCATCTTGTGTTTACATTACCGCCCAGAGAGAGTACTCTGTAGTACAAAAGATGTGTACACTTCTGAAATAACTTTCCTTGCATTACATCAAATTGGTAAAGATAGAAAAACAGACTTATAAACAGATAGATAAATAAATAAATAATTAGCTAAAAAAGATATATGTATCAATAGATATTTATGGGAAGATAGACAGAAACATTAAAGGGAGTGACCGGTAATGTATAGTAGTTGAACTGAGAATGTCATAATGTTGAAAATTTTTAAGAAATCATCTCAGAGACGTCTTAACGGTGCAAATTTGTTCAGCAGCGCGCATATTCAATCTTTGAAATCCTCATAGATTGTTCATTTTTTAGCCATGATTTTGAGAATCAGTTAAAAAATATTTAATAACGACGACGAACATGTAGTTCAAATTCTACCTAATATAACTTGTTTAGGAGATGTTGAGAAAATAAAAATCAACCATTATCATCGAAAATAAGTATTACTCAGTTATTTGTTTCTGTAATGTCTCATTGTTATTACACATTTTCTGTAGATTTCCTGGAAATTTTATTGTAAAGACGACATTTTAAGAATTTGAAGAAATCTGCAAACACATTCATAAAGAATGAGAAAATCAATATAAGGATGAAAAAGAAATAATTGATTCTAACATTGATTTTTTGAAAAAATTTCTAATGAGAAATATGTTATACCTTATCATCTAATAAGTAATTACTGTAGATTTTTTTTTATATTTTTTTGTCGTTTTTATTTAATAATTTTTAAAAAATCGGTTCTTAAACCGTAACTACCCAAATGGATGATTTTTAACGTTGCGCTCAAACTCAGTAATTATACAGTATGAAAGAAATTTTGAGAGATATATAAAAAGATAGCTATTTAAATTGAGAGAAGTATAGGTAGATATATCTATACAATAAAACAAGACATTCGTATATATATATATATATGTTGCGTATAGCCGTCCAAAGGGCTGGATCTATTAGGCTGAATTTTTTGTGGACACTCATGGGTGGCCAGGGGGTGTTATAGGCTAAAAAATATCGATAATTTTTTTCTTCAAAATTTATTTTTTCAAATTTTTTTTATTTCACGGGCAACGCCGGGCCCTTCAGCTAGTATATTATATAATAGGATAAATAGAAAGATGGTTAGATAGAAAACTAGATAGAGATAGATGGATAGATATAGCCGGTAAGATAGTTACATATATATATATATATATATATATATATAGATAGAAAGAGAAGAATATATATTATTGTCATATTGGAAAGTGTCACTGTCAGGAATATAAGTTTAATTTGAAACAATTAAACTTAGGAATCAATTCCTTGAATCAGGGGTAGTGCACAGTATAGGATCATATTCATACTGCAGAGGCCAAACTTAAAGAATTTAAACCGCGTCGCTGAACCGCCAAACACCAGTTCCAATTGAGCAGCGGCTCAAATCTCGAAACACTGAATACAATTTCTTAAATAGAACCAATTATGTTTGAGCCAAGGTTCAAATTCTTAAAATTTGACCTCAGGAAATATTAAAAAGGATATCTATCATGGGTTGTCGAATGTCTAGCAAATGAGTAGCAAATATCATAGTACCTATAAGATAAATTACGTTGTACATTGTCTGTAAATCTAAATGCGCTTGTAAATAGCTACGCAAAACTTGTATTGCGATTAACCTAACCTAGCTACGTCTGTACCACGTCAAACCTGTATTTTGATAAGCTTAACTACGCTTGTATATAACATCGTAAAACTTGTAATTTTGTTTGATAGAAAGATAGAACCCAAAATACATTCAGTTGGAATAGACTCTTGAATTATTACCAAGTAAGTGTAATTGTTCCTTGTTTTGTAAACGAGAAGCGTCCTGAATCACCTTCTTGAAAGATAGACATAGATTGGGAATTGTGCTGATAGATTGTGTCCTGTTTTACATAGATAGTGAAGAATTGTACAGATAGATTGTGTCCTGTTTAACATAGATAGTACAGCATTGTACAGATAGATTGTGTCCTTTTTGACATTGATAGTAAAGCATTGTACATATAGATTGTGTCCTATTTGACATTGATAGTAAAGCATTGTACAGATAGATTGTGTCCTGTTTTACATTGATAGTAAAGCATTGTATAGATAGATCGTGTTCTGTTTTACATAGATAGCACAGCATTGTATAGATAGATCGTGTCCTGTTTTACATTGATAGTAAAGCGTTGTATAGATAGATCGTGTCCTGTTTTACATTGATAGTAAAGCATTGTATAGATAGATCGTGTCATGTTTTACATAGATAGTACAGCATTATACAGATAGCTCGTGTCCGGTTTGACATTGATAATGAAAAATTGTGCTGATATATCTTGTCCTGTTTGACATTGATAGTGAAGCATTGTATAGATAGATCTTGTCCTGTTTTACATAGATAGTACTGCATTGTATAGATAGATCGTGTCCTGTTTTACATAGATAGTACAGCATTGTATAGATAGATCGTGTCCTGTTAGACATTGATTGAAGAATTGTGTTGATAGATTGTGTCCTGTTTTACATAGATAGTACTGCATTGTATAGATAGATCGTGTCCTGTTTTACATATATAGTACAGCATTGTATAGATAGATCGTGTTCTGTTAGACATTGATTGAAGAATTGTGTTGATAGATTGTGTCCTGTTTTACATAAGATAGTACAGCATTGTATAGATAGATCGTGTCCTGTTTTACATAAGATAGTACAGCATTGTATAGATAGATCGTGTCCTGTTTTACATAAGATAGTATAGCATTGTATAGATAGATCGTGTCCTGTTTTACATAAGATAGTACAGCATTGTTTAGATAGATCGTGTCCTGTTTTACATAGATAGTGAAGCATTGTATAGATAGATCGTGTCCTGTTTTACATAAGATAGTACAGCATTGTTTTGATAGATCGTGTCCTGTTTTACATAAGATAGTACAGCATTGTATAGATAGACCGTGTCCTGTTTAACATAGATAGTACAGCATTGTATAGATAGATCGTGTCCTGTTTTACATAAGATAGTACAGCATTGTTTAGATAGATCGTGTCCTGTTTTACATTGATAGTGAAGCATTGTATAGATAGATCGTGCCCTGTTTTACATAAGATAGTACAGCATTGTTTAGATAGATCGTGTCCTGTTTAACATAGATAGTACAGCATTGTATAGATAGATCGTGTCCTGTTTTACATAGATAGTACAGCATTGTATAGATGGACCGTGTCCTGTTTAACATAGATAGTACAGCATTGTATAGATAGACCGTGTCCTGTTTAACATAGATAGTACAGCATTGTATAGATAGATCGTGTCCTGATTGAAGAATTGTGTTGATAGATTGTGTCCTGTTTGACAGTAATAGTAAAGTACTGAACAGATAGATCGTGTCCTGTTTTACATTGATAGTACAGCATTGTACAGATATATTGTGTCCTGTTTGACAGTTACAGTAAAGCATTGTACGGATATGTCGTGTCCTGTTTTACATTGATAGTAAAGCATTGTACGGATAGATCTTGTGGTTTGACATTAATAGCAAAGTGTGATTGAACTGATTAATTCATATGCCTCGTAGACCAACGAGAGAGATTGATTAACAAATTTTTGATTTTTTTTTAACTTTAAAAATGTAAATCTTTAAATATATTTTTATTGATTGTCGAAGAAAGTGGTAAAAGATTGATCAACAATTAAATGTTGAAAATCAAGATGGCGCCCGGATTGCCTAGTATTTCTATATTTCTATTCTCTGGCTATATCCCGGTTTTATATAGTTTTAATTGTTTGCCTCCAACTGCTACGTGTCACCAAGATCTGACAATTCAGCAAACAAGACAGGACAAAACATTAACATTCGCATTTTTTAATTTAAAATGTGCTTTCGTTGTTTTGTAAAAGAATCTCTAAATCTTTTTGTATTTAAAAATCCATGAAATCTGCCAGTATTATTTCTAGCAAACGACTCGAGGATTTCTACCGCACAAAAAAACCTAGAAAATGGCTAACCATGTTTTGATTAATTTTAAGAACTTCCATTATTTCAAAACTGTATTCTAAAGTTGGCTTGCAGTAAACTTCGCAATATATTTTTGCTAATAATATAAAATCGAGAAAAAAAAATTCTACACTTTCTGTACAAACTGATGTCTTATCTCTATATTCTATGGTATCTGGTGTTTAATCGTACATAATCTTTAGTATCTGTTATCTTATCCGTCACATCTGATATCTTATCTGTGTAATCTGTATAATCTGGTATCTTGTATGTTTCATCTGTGGTATCAGATGTCTTATATCTGTAGCATCCATCTGATAACAAATGGATTAGAATTAAATGAAACTTGGCGAGTAGACTGTAGACAATGCTTGAACCTGGGAACATATTTTTAAATATTAAATAAGGAAGAAATTATGTTGTTTATTATAATATATTCCTTCGAATTTTTTACATTTTTTTACATTCTCATCAGTTTGAAAAATTGTGAAATGCAAAATTCGTACAGAGCCTTTTATAATTTAGAGATAGATTGAAGACGAAAATTATTCAACGGTTTTACACTTTATATAGCATTATTTTCAAAATATCTCTATAAAACTGTCGATTAGCTCTATTTTCGAAATATCTCTATGAATTGTAGATTAACTCAATTTTCAAAATATCTATCAAACTGTAGGTTAGCTCTATTTTCAAAACACCTATAAAAACTGTAGATTAGCGCAATTTTCCAAATATCTCTAACTGTAGATTAACTCTATTTTCAAAATATCTCTAAATAACTGCAGATTAGCCAATTTTCAAAAAATCTCTAACTGTAGATTAACTCTATTTTAAAAATATCTCTAATAACCTGTATATTAGCTCTGTTTTCAAAACACCTATAAAAACTGTAGATTAGCGCAATTTTCAAAATATCTCTAACTGTAGATTAACTCTTTCTTAAAAATATCTCTAAAAACCTGTAGATTAGCTCAATTTTCAAAAAATCTCTAACTGTAGATAAACTCTATTTTAAAAATATCTCTAAAAACCTGTAGATTAGCTCAATTTTCAAAAAATCTCTAACTGTAGATTAACTCTATTTTAAAAATATCTCTAAAAACCTGTAGATTAGCTCTATTTTCAAAACACCTATAAAAACTGTAGATTAGCGCAATTTTCAAAATATCTCTA
Source organism: Eurytemora carolleeae (assembly GCF_000591075.1). Classification (NCBI taxonomy): domain Eukaryota; kingdom Metazoa; phylum Arthropoda; class Copepoda; order Calanoida; family Temoridae; genus Eurytemora; species Eurytemora carolleeae. The sequence goes on along the minus strand of NW_019396922.1, from coordinate 105,128 downwards.
ACTGTAGATTAACTCTGTTTTAAAAATATCTCTAAAAACGTGTAGATTAGCTCAATTTTCAAAATATCCCTAAAAACTGTAGATTATTTCTATTTTCAAAATATCTCTTAAAAACTGATATGCTCTATTTTCAAAATATCTCTATTGATTTCTCGTAGATAAAAATACTCCTAGGTTTGGAGTTAATGATTCTATTGTTGAGCTAATAGAAGGACATTTCACTGAACATGGCTATTTAGGTCTAACACCAGGATACAGGGGATATTTAGATCTAACACCAGGATACAGAGGATATTTAGATCAACACCAGGATACAGGGGATATTTAGGTCTAACACCAGGATACAGGGGATGATTGGTAGCACCAAGAAAAAGAGAATATTTGGATCCAACACCAGGATACAGGGGATATTTGGATCTAGCACCAGGATACAGGGGATATTTAGATCTAACACCAGGATACAGGGGATATTTAGATTTTACACCAGGATACAGGGGATATTTAGATCTAACACCAGTATACAAGGGATATTTAGATCTAACACCAGGATACAAGGGATATTTAGATCTAACACCAGGATACAGGGTATACTTAGATTTTACACCATGATACAAGGGAGATACAAGGGATATTTAGATCTAACACCAGGATACAAGGGATATTTAGATCTAACACCATGATTCAGGATTCAGTTGATATTTAGTAATAACACTTGGATACAGAGGAAATTTATATCTAAAACCAGGATACAGGATAAAGGGGATATTTAGATCTAACACATTGCAGGATACACTATACAGGGGAAATTTTGATTTAAAACCAGGATACAGGATACAGTGGATATTTAGATCTATCACCAGTACTAAATTTTTAACTGCAAGATAAAACTGTTTACAAAAACTTAGCAATGTTTTTATTGTTGAAGTTGAGTGATTCTTGATTTCGAGATGATAAATAGTCTCTAATTGGTTTTTAATGTTAGAAAAATAGATTTAAAATCTGTATTTAGCCGAAACCTTTTAGCTCCCGATGATATTTCATTGCAAATGAAAACATGAATCCTTGTATATATTTATATTTGACAGATCTGCAGTAATCTATCTTACTGTGATATACTTTAACTAGGGAGGGAACCCCCGGCCACAATGAGCCTCCGCTTTATAAGTGCTCGAACTACATAACAAATCTGAGAGGCTCATGTCTGCTAGGTGGAGGCTCATGGCAGCCAGGGGTTCCCTTCCTCCCTTTACACATACCAGAGTGTTTATTTCTTCCCTTTATTCTAGCGATAAAGCCATTCTAACTGTTAAACTATTGACTGTACACAACTTGTACAGATTAATATGAAGGTACATAAGCTGTACATATACATTATACTATGAAAAAAAACTGGATTGTATACATGATTAGTAAAATGATCTGTATACATTACAGATTTAACAAAATGGAGACTAATCGTAGAGATATGAGTATTGACGAAACCTTGGATGAGAGGTTGCGAGAGTCTGATGAGAACATTGGTTTTGAGAAAGCAGGTAGTGAGAAGCCCGGTGATTGGAGGATTTTCGCCTCTTCTTCACTGCTCATCCAATAAATGTTGAGGATTTCTACAGTACACTTCAAACGAAGAGAATCTCCAAACAAATGGTTCTCTTTTATCTTAAATCTAGAATAAAATTAAACATTTAAAGGGACTGTAAATTTCAAGTGACCTTACACGGATAATTTTCAAATGCGGTTTCATTACAAAAATGACTTATGAATTTCTATTGCAGGAAAACAAACAGGAATTAACAGAAATAGACATGTTCAAACCTTGAAAAACGACAATATACTTTATTGAAGAGATAAAAGTTTCAAGGGTTTAAGAAATTGCTATCTTTGCACGGAGTTTCATTTGAAATTACATATACAGTGACATTAAAAATCTAGTCTGGTAAAACTGAAAATTTTCTCTTTGCTTTTTTCCGAAAAAGATTATTTCAAGGTTTAAAAAAAATGAAAATAAAAATAAGTACCTGAGCTGAGCAGCTGACCCATCTGCCAGCACACGGACTACAGCAGGATCTGCTGCACTGTCGTTTATCCACCACTAAATTTTAATGTTTTGATCAACTGAACTAAAAAGAATTGCTGCGAGTAAAATATGATTTTTGTTGGTAACAAAGAGTGTTTTCAAATAAATATGGGAATTAAGATCGTTGATTTATGTAGTATGAAGAAAGCTATTCGTAGAATGTTTTGTCTTCTACTGTTTGATATTTGTTTGTTTATGCTTGCACACAGTAGTAAAAATACTTCACGAGACGATTTAACGAAGTTTGTCCATATTCTTTCCTTCAGGTTTCCTTGTAGGGCAAAACTGGCTTAATTCTGTGCTTAATCATTTAGTAAACCATCAACCTACTCAATTATATGCAGAAATCAAAAATCAAAACTTAAATAGTTATATTTTGAGAGTTTTGGGTCGTCTTTACAGTCTCATCCTTTGTGAGTAACCCTGTACCTTGAATTGTGGTGATGGGTATGAGTATCCAGACCAACAGGTAGCAATCACTTCATCACCCAGGTAGTACCTGAACATAAATATAACAATATACTGGAAGATATTGTCGTTCTTTTACTCTTGAAATCAGGCATTGTCGTCTTTTCATGGAGGTCACTTGAATTTACATTGTTTCCTTTTATCCCAAAGGTTTTAGTTGTGCTTTTCTTCAGCTTTAACTCCCCCCTCCCCTTTTCATGTCTGGGGCTAGGGTGGGAGATTAAATACTATATACACACACATATATATATATATAAGGGTATATATATGCAATGATACAAGATGTTTGTCGTTTCATGAATTATAATGTCTGAGATTTAACCGACTGAAAACATAAAATAAAGAATAACATGAAGAAAACAAGAAAAGCGAGTTAAAGGGACTGTAAAATCAATTTCAAATGTCACATCCATGCAAACTTTATAAATAAATAAATAAAATATCTTCCATATTATTTATCAGATTAAGGTGTCAAGGGTACCGTTGTGAATTGGGTATTGCCCTTAAAATTCCAGCCACTTTGCGAAAAAATTAAAAATATTTTTGATTTTCTTTTCAAAGTTTTAATCAGAAATGCAAAGTATTGTTACTTGGTATAGGGTTGACTGTGCAGTTTTACAAAGAAAACATAAAATAAAAATATTAACAAACAATTAAGAGAAATAAAATTTAGATCTTTTTTACAAGACTTCTAAAATAAAAAAGGATTGCTAGTACAGACAACCTCTTAAGTTAAAAACAGTGCTTAAAGAATCTGGATCCGCAAAATTTTGGATTCCTTGATCTGGTTTCAAACCCACAAAAATATGCAGATCCACGGCTGTAAAAAAAAGGCTGAAGCCCACGCTGGACAAATTCCTAAATACGCCCCTGATGGAAAAAATATCTATCAAAAAACAATTTGATCAAAAAAATTTGAACTGAAATTTGTTATTTCTTAGAATGGTTTAGAAACTTTTAGCGTAAAAAATAGCGAAAAAAGAGGAAAAATAACTTTAAAAAAATGATGATTATTATTTGCTAAAACTATCATTTCCATGAATGTTGTGTTGAATAATCCTATCCTAGAATTAGTCTTATCTAAAGATAGGAATTGTACAGGACTTAATGAATTTGAGCTAGGTCTAGAGACAGTTCAACCACGTGTCTTCGGTGATTCATGATTTGTACTATAGATGTAATTTCCACAGCAGTAGGAATTTTAGCGAACTAGCTCAAATTCATAAAATTCTGTTCAAGGCTCCACAATATTCTGGGATGTGAAGCATAACTTTAAAAATAGTGTTTGCTTTAATCGAATCTTGCAACAATTTTTTAACAAGAAATGACAGATTTAACCATTAATGTTTTTCATATCTAACACTAGAGTAAAAATGTTATACAATGTAAGTAAACTAATAGAGAAAACAACTTTGAAATCTTATAAACATCTCAGATTCCTGGGAAGCCAATAAGTCAAAATTTCTTGAATTTTTGAAAAATATTCCGAATACCGTTTGTACGCCTCTCCATTATTACCATGGATAAATAAACAAACATAGATAGCTTATGTACGCAAAATCACCAAGAATTGTACAGTCCGCAAACACATACTTCTAGGGGTCAAAGTGTACTTCAATGATAAGCGGGGTGGTTGGGCGTTTTAATGGATTTCATAATTATTAAACCACTCACTGAGCAATATATCATATTGACGAGAACTGAAGAAGGACATGAGAAGGACTAAACTAACTTAAATTTCTCTCTACAGAACTCATGTACACCACAAGTACTCAATGACATAAGAAAAGCCAATGTTCACAACCGACCTAGTTAATCTATATAATAGGAATATCTTTAAAACATCTCTGTCCATTTATATCTTTCAAGATGAAAAATGTCGTCTTATGCGCAATCTATCTTTATCTATGATTATTACCTAGCCTGAACTCCAGATATGGTTGGCCGGGTCTTCGGCAGATCTAAATACAAAAAAAAACAATTAAAAAGTAATTTCTTGGTTTTTTCTATAAATTTAAAATTGCAAACTGAATATTTTTGATTTAAATAATATTTGTCATTATTTTTTTCTACACTTTTTTTAAAAAAGCTTTATAGAGCAATTATTAAAGTTTTACAAAACTGAATATGTTTTGAGAATGGGTTTTGATGAATAGTGAAAATAATAAAAATGTACAACCAAAATTATACCCTTTTTTGCAAACAAATCTAATACAGGGGGGGGGGTAATCATTTTTGAAGAAGGGAAATAATTACGCATGCAAGTCATCATAAAACAATTTTCATCAATTAGATAAGTCAGCAACTTTTTTCAGCCAGTAATACCCCCCCCCCCCCCCCCGGGGAGGTTATCTGCACAACTAGAAGACGGTATTTTAATCTAATACTTAAGTTTCCCTGCCAATACTTTGCTGGAAAAAATGTACTAACTTTGAAACTATTTTTCACAATTGTTTTTCTCACATATTTCCTCTTAACTTTACAACATTGGTGTTAAGTGACATATTTTTCAGAGGTATTTAAACTCGTTAATAAGACATGATACAATTAGGGCGGCTCGCAAAAATTCTCCCAAATAAAGATTAATTTTATTCGGAAAAATAATGACNCTCCCCGTTCCATCTAAAACTCAATTTAATTTGTAACGTTTTCCTGTGTAAAGCCTAAAGAGTTAGGTTCTTGTTGAAGTAACAATTTTGCAAGGTTGATTTTAAAACTACAATCAATTTTGTTGCAACTAATCAACAACTTTGATAAACCTGATATTATTGTAAAATTTTATTCATAGCCCCAGCAATAGCATGTTTCATGCAAGAAATATATAGACCAGGATCGCCATATCTCATGCGTCAAATCTGTGTACTGCAGTGGGAGGAGCTCAAAACAAAGAATTCAGGGGCAACGCATCATTTTTGAGGGTAAAGGGCCCAACGGGTGGAATAAGAATATGTTGCTTTTGTTTTTTCCATATTGACCAGAAAGCCAAATATCATAAGTATTCACTCTAACTTGATATATTAACTTGTTTTTTGTTGGTCTGTAATATCACATCAGAGCTGTAGCCCTTTCCCTTCAAGTTCTGTGGGAGCACTGGGTTTGTTTACATTCCTCCCACAGTGTACAGTACATAATATGCGTAAATCTGAGTTGGGCGTTCCTGTATACAGTTCCTTTATTTAATGTCAGTGGTAAAATATGAATTATCTCAGTATCTCAGAATTTAAATGATTTTATTGTTACTTAATTTATAATTCTAATAAAAATTATTAATTTTTTTCGATTGCTTCAAGAGTTATTTCAATTTTGGTTTCACAAAAAAAAACCCTGCTTTTGAAGGAATATGAATTATATATTGCTCATATTTCCTTTAGGATCACTGAAGCTCTTCAATGTTCTTTGAAGAAACTTGAATTAATTAAAATTCTAAACATTTCATATATTGGTTTCAGTACGTATTTAATTGTAGATAATTTATTCCTTAGATAAAACAAAAATTCCCCCGGGTCTTACTTTTATTCTTCAATGCTCATCAACCTGAAGGATGAATAACTGTTAAATGTTAATAATTTTCCCATCCATAATTCGTGAAAAACCTTTATTTTTTACAGGAAGAATCTATAAGTAAACTGAAAAATATTTCATTTTTGTGTATGTAAAACATAAAGCAAAAGAATAAAATTTTTATAATTTAAAATTTGGATAGATATGAACACAATTCATATTATTTGCCCAACATAGTAATATAGTAAGAATTGGATTGAATTTCTTAAGAAACAATATTTTAAAGCAAGTTTCAAAGCAATAAATACAATGTTTAATTAATTAAATTTTATCATCTGAATCATTCAAATAGAGCACAGAAAGACGATTTTGAGCCCAATTCAAGAGTAATATTAATGTTATAGATGTTTATAAAAATGTCAACTTGCAAAATAACACTTGAAACTTTTTTAAAAACATAATTAAACATTTTCAATTTACATAATTAGGTTAGAAATTTATAAAACATAAGATTAAGGAATTGTTTAAGTATGGTGGGAGGTTATACCCCCCCCCCCCCCACAGTTTTACTTTAATTAAAATACTTTGCCTCAGCCTGGTTTTGAAACAAAGTTTATATTGGATCAAATTTCCAGAAACCCTTTTAGAAACCAGAGCTGACGGTAAAATATAAATATAAATACTGCTCATCCAGGAAGGATGTACCGGAAGAAACCGAGAGAGAGTGCAGAAACTGAACTACTTTCCTTTACTACAACATATTATACTGAAGGGTTGTCCTGAAAAGAAAATCTACTCGAATCTACTCGAATCTACTCGAATCTACTCGAATCTACTCGAATCTACTCGATTAGTGAAAAATCTAAAATTGACCCTCTAGTCACAAAAAAAAATCCAAAGAACAACATTAAACATCGTTGTTTGAAACAGTATGTCATTTACTGAAGTTTTTATTGTGTTTGGGAGAATATGATTTCTCTATTTTCAAATGCTGCATTAAGACGGAAGAATTTAATCTACTCACGGGCAGCCGTAGTAAATTTGAATTTCCAATCCAGGTCAACCTTTCCGGTCCCAGTTTGAACTGCACCGCATGGACATTTGATTAAAAAAGAAGACAATCAACAGAACTAGCCGGTGCAATAAGGTTGACGCGGTCAGACTTTATGCTTCAAAAAGGTTGAATTTTATACTTTTACCTAAGGGGCAGAGGTGCGTGTTCTGACTTATAAAAATACTACCTATAACGTGTGGGACACACCTCATGTCAAAACTGTCAGTTTAAAGATTAAAATGTGTCCTTCTAAGAGATTTAAAGTATATACTTTATAGTGAAATGTTAAGGGTGTAAGTTTAAGGTTTAAGATGAAAATTAAAGCCAAACTTTGTCAGATAAAGCCAGGAGCAGAACCACAAGTTTGAGAAAAGATAATATTTACAGGCATATAACCCCACAGTTATGTAGATATCAAATAATATAAAGGAAACAAGTTCTTAGAAATCCATTTTCAAATGGATGAGGATCCAAGACCAAATTTAATAAATTTGCCGTGTTGTTGAACTGCAGACCGCAGTTCAAATTTGAACCCGCCGTAGGCAGTTCAGTGACAAAGCTAAAATTCCCAAAATTTGGTCCCAGGTCCTGAATCTCTCCTTTGAAAAAAAAGAATTGGGACAAAGATATGAATTTCCCCCTCAAGTTTTACTTACTTTTTGATAAAAGCAGAAATTATAGAATTTAGTTTTATCATAATATTCAAGTTTAATATGTAGAGTATGACCCTTAAGTGAAAAATACCAGTATTAGTATCTAATATTTTTATTCAGATGAGTGTTTATAATTTTTTCCTTAGTATTTGTATATTGTATATATATGTACAATAAAGTCTCAATTTTACTTAATGTTCCATTTGTGTGATAATTAAGATAATGAAAAATCTAACAAAATAAAAATACTTGCATATAATTGTTTAAAATCTTCTTTTTGAAAGAAATTCAAAATAAGTTTGTAAAGAATGACAAGTTAACCCATCTGCTGAAAAGGGAAGGTAAGATAGGAAAGTTAGTTTTCAAATTAAGCCAAATTAAATTTAATTATAATTAAGTTTTCGAGTATACAGTTGAAGACTCATGGATAAGTTTCAAGAAGATGAATTAAGCTAAATTAGGGAAAATGAAAAAATAATCAGACTTTATCTGAAAGAAGAACTTGTCAGTTAAATGTTTCGGAGTTTAATGACATTTTCTTCTTTTTTTTCCCCTCCATTTTTGTTGTTGATTTAATTTTCTACTAAATCCCTGAAGCTTAGACAGGAAACAGATTCTTAATTTTAATATTTGAAGGAAGCATGGGGGATGCTTCATTCAAATATTACAATTACGAATCTGTTTCCTGTCTAAGCATCTACATTTAGCTCCAAACTTTGATTAAAATAATATACAAAAGTTTAAACTTGACACAGTAAGATCTACATTGTAAATTCATTACATTTCATAACAATACTAAATCTTCACCGTTTTCTTTTGGTTTTAATGCAACTAATAATTTTTATGCAAAATTTATCTTCAATATTTTTACATTAATTCAATAAATAATTTAATATAAAAAATGTTAAAAATTCCTTTCTTAGGTCTCTACCTTGCATTTGTGTAAATATGTAAAACTGTGCACTTCTTAATGAATGAATTTAACAAAAATGAAAAAAGTGAGAAAAACCCTAATAAACATTTTGATGGTCCCAAAATTTCTGCTGGACCCCTCCCCCCCCCCACTTATCCACACAACCCACCTATTATCACCTTGAAACCTCTAATACTTTACAGAACAGCTAAAAGCTTTATTATATAGGGTAGATACAACATGGGAGATTAATTCGTGTATTAAAAATCAGAATAGTCTTAAATTAATAGGACTTCGCTTATTAATCTATTAATTTTACATGTTTGCAAAAGCCTTGAAACATGAATGTGGGTTCAGGGCAAATTAATGTAAATTAGCCTCCCCCCCCCAATTTTTAAATACAGAGGAATCTCCCCCCTTGGGAGAAATGGGGAGGGGGGGGGTAAAGTAGAAATGAACTAAATAAGAAAGACAGGTAATTATGCAATTATATTAAGATGAGACAGCAAGAGTAATAATTAAATAATTAATCCCAGATCTCATGAAATTCATTCCCATGTATTTGAAATTTAAATCCAATTAACATGAACTATAAATGGATGATGAAAGCTCACAACCCATCAAAGTTTAAAAAAATGACTTCCTTGACCCTTTAAATGCTAGGGGTGCTAGGGGGCTTGGAAATAGTCCCATATATAAAAAGATACTTGTATTGTAATCTAAAATTGTGTTAGCTTAGCTCAGAAACTGTCATTCAGTCATTTAAATGAAATATCAAAGTTTTATCACACCCCCAAAAATGGCAAAAATAATAAGGGTCTTTGTTGAGTTCAATTAAAGTTTCCAATCCTCTCTCAAGAACTTCTTTTCCTAATTTATGTTGTGAAGCTCTTGATAAAATGGAAACTACAGACCCATGACTTCTTTTTGTCCTTAAATAGTCGTTTGGACTTTAAAAGATACTGTCAAATCAGGACTGAAACCTGAATTTCTCCAAATCAATAAAGGGATTTTCTCAGGATTCCCTTGGTACCGAATTTCTATTTTATACATTTTGAACTCATTTTGAACTCAGGTTGAACTCAGGTTGAACTCAGGTTGACGCCCTTTTTTAGCGTAAAATAAATTTCATCTCTGAGCAACTTCATGTCTTGAATGGGTTAAGCCTCACTGTGACTGGTTAAATAATATCTTAATATTCTTAAATTTGAAAAATGGTGACATTGTAAGTAACGAGGACGTAAATTTTTCCCGTTCTAAACAAAGTTTTAATAATATAAATCATTCCAACAGAAGGCAAAGGATGGAAACATTTCACAAAATAAAGAATATTACAAGAGTAATAAAAATTATTTGACTGAGTATGATTTAAATAAAAGAATAAGTTAGTTCATTTCTAAAAAAACATTAATATACATAACATTACTTAAATGTTCTTGCTTTCATCTTAAAATTCATTTTCACAAATTGCATGACCCATGAATAATTAACTTTTCTGATAATTAATCTTTTAATAAATCCTAACAAGAGCAGCGTTATTATCTTTAAACTAAACAGTAAGCTCATAATATTTATTTTTCTTCAGATTTTTCATATTTTTCAGATTTTTCAGATTTTGCATATTTTTCATATTTTCATATTTTTCATGCTATTCATTTCTTTATCAAAAGTGGCTGTTAAGGTAAAATGAAAGGGGGTTGAAATAGGGTAAAGCGCCTAAAATTATTATGCGCTTCTCGCACCAAATATTAGTTCTATCTGATGTATCTGTTTTGAGAATTTGTCACATAACCGGGTCCACATAAAACAAAAACTCATTTATATGTTTTATGATTGATGGAGCCACTTTACCAGATAATGCATGGCAAATTTAGGAAATTCTGGTTATGTTTTATAGACCTAAAAAGATTGAAATAAATTATTATTAAGTATTATATTCAAATTATAATAGGAGTGTGTCTAAACTTTCCAGGCACCTCTGGGTCTTTGTAATTTTCAGATTTGTTCTATATTTGCTTCATATTATTTGTATAAATTTTGATTCAAATACCATATTACATATACAAGTTTTTGTTTAACTTTGACACAGATTTATAACAATTTCTCGTGACAGGGGCATCAATTAAAATAAATATTGGTCAGGATCAACTCTTAAAATTTCAGACTACAGCACATACGCCTTTTCATTTTACCTTAACAGTACCTTTAAGTTTAAGAATTTTTAAAGCTGAATTATATCATGTTTATTAATTGTCAAACTAATAATTATTAAGTGTAAACTCACCAACCACAACAACTTTAGAGTTAAGCACAGCTGTAGGAAATCTAAAAAATAATTAAATAAATAGATCAGTGCCATATACAGTTTGATATTTGGGATTATATGAGCTATTCCTAACAAAAAAAATACTATAAATAAATACAAGCAGGAAAAGGGCTAAGAAAAAAAAAAAGACAATATCTCAAGCATTACTTCAGATATCTGATAATTAATACTGTTTTAAATACTTGATGGAACCTTCAATGTGACATGTTCTATTTTACAAAAGAATAAAATTTCCACTAAAAAGATATTATTCCCTGTTTTACATTTTATTCTCCAATTTAGTAAAAACTCGAGTGTTTTCAAAGGAAAATAGTGAATTGAGGATTTATAGATAATGATATTTAAAATATGGAATATGGAATATGTGCATTGTCATCACAACGAATGTGACTTAAAAAAATACTGTTCACCCTTTTTTTTTAAAGTTCTGTCTTAACATTTTAGTCTGTAACAACACATGGTAATTTTACTTTTATTCTTTGCAAAAACAAATGTACTTTCCACGAAGTTTCAAGTGAAATTCCATCTAAAGATGATTGATCATGCCCAATTCACAACTGTACCCTTTGCCTCATGAAAATTACGACTTATGCAGCAGAGTCACACAATCTTAAAATGGGAAATTTTGTGGGTTTAAATAACGCTCACAACTCCTTTTATGTAGTGAACCAGATTCAGCCTTAAGATTGAGATATAATAATTTTCGGGTCGTCAATAAAGTCTCACCTTTTGTGGGCAACCCTGTCAACGAAAACATTACGAAAAAGTTAAAATCAAGCAATAAAAGACAAAAGTGATCTTCATCTCAAAAGAGAAATTTTTTTATCTCAAATGAGTGAACATATTAAAAATTTCAGGCACTCTTAGAATTAATTGGAATAACAAATGTTTAAGAAATATTATTAAAGAAAAGCTGCAAAATATTTACTGTGCTAAAAATTACTTCTCGCAACATGCAAATTTATGTAATGACTGATCTCTCAATGATGAAAAAATTTTCAGCAAAAAAAAATCTGAAAAAGGGTGGTAAATTTGAAGTAATATGATTAAGAGGTTATACAGAGCTGATATGATTGAGAGGTTTATGCAGAAGTAATATGATTAAGAGGTTATACAGAGCTGATGTGATTGAGAGGTTTATGCAGACGTAATATGCTTAAGAGGTTATACAGAGCTGATGTGATTGAGAGGTTTATGCAGACGTAATATGCTTAAGAGGTTATACAGAGCTTACATGATTGAGAGGTTTAGGCAGAGGCGATATGATAAGAAGGTTTATGCAGAGGTGATATGTTTGAGAGGTTATACAGAGCTGATATGATTGAGAGGTTTCTGCAGAAGTGATAAATGATTGAGAGGCTTATGCAGAAGTGATAAGATTCGAGAGGTTTACGCAGAAGTGATATGATTAGGAGGTTTATGCAAAGGTGATATAATTATGAGGTTTATGCAGAGCTGATATGATTGAAAAGTTTAAACAGAGGTAATATGATTGAGAGGTTTATGCAGAGGTGATATGATTGAGAGGTTTATACAGTTTCAAAAGTTAATGTCTCCTAGGTTAATTAAGATAAATGAATTAGGATTCCTATTGTTTGATGTTTGAGAAAGAAACGTGTGGGCCGGATTTGTGTCCAAATATTCAGATGCAAAAAACTGTTAAAGGGACTTGAGGCGTATTTTCCAAAGACTAGTGAATTAGAGTTGCGTGTCGAATACACAACAGTACCCTTGAAAATCTTATCTGAATAGCAATGAGGAAGAAATCGTTGCTCTTTAAATTAGAAGGCAATAAATTCTGACAATTTCCTTCATTGTCTCTGCAGCATAAATCAAAGATATCACATTTTAAAAAAACATATTTGGTTAGAAAACAAAGTCATCCTTGATCAGACAAAATGCCACTCTATGAAAATTAAAACTAATTGAACAGTCCATTTAGGATATATCGCAAACGAGAAACATTTTTTTTTCATGAGGAACCTTTGTCAATATTTTAGCTATTAGCTTTGTAACCTTTAAGGACTGTAAACGTAATTTAAAGTGACCCTCCATGCTAAGAGGACAAAGCCCAGTTCTCATCAATACCCTTAATAACTTGTCTGATCAGGCATGAATTAGATATCAATGTTTAAACTGCTGAAAACGGATTATTTTTGACTATGGTTTCTCTAAAAAAGTAATTTTTTAATGCAGGAAAGCATAGAGGGCTATTGATCAGTTGTAAAATCATGCATTGCCATCTTTGCATGGAGAGTCGATTAAAGTTACGCTTACAGTCCCTTTAAGCTTTGATCAAGGTGAATTTAAGTTCAATTTAAAGGTTTTGAACTCAAGAGTCCAGATTCTCTTCTCGAGACGAGGATTTCAAGATTTATAATTTATACACTTGAGAGACAATTTTCAAACAATATTTGGTCAACTTGAGTAACTTTTAATGGTACAGAAGTGAGGGTAAATAAATACTTGTGATACAACGCTAGCTAAGGAAGGGCTAATACAATTGGATAATTAACGAATGTAAAACCAGGGCTACGGATTTGAATCCATTGGATCAGGAACAATTCAGTTCCCTGGATCCGAATTGTTAATTGTATGTGAATCCAAAGAGGGGGGGAAGGCAAGCCCCACTTGCTAAGCCTACATCCCGCAATTAAATCACTAACAAAGAGTCGTGGCACTGCGCTTACCCGTATCGCTTCCTAGTTGGGCCCATATATATTCCGGCAAAAAAATATGTTTTTTAGAAAATACCCAAAAATAAAATACCTTTTTTTAATTAAGATGTTTCATAATTTAGTTCCACCTCACATCAAATATCAAATACATTGTACATAATTGATTAAAAGTAAGTACGGGACGTGAAGTTTAAGTTTTGAAGAAAAAATTGAAGTATTTATACACGTTTAATCCTTATAATATTAAAAAATGTAAAATTTGGATAGATGATGTGGCAAGAAACTTAATAAAAAATTGGACATCAACTTATCAGTTTTTTCCTTGATGACTTTCTGAAAGGTGAAGGGGGTGGGGGCGGCGGATTTATAGCAAATATATTCCTTAAATATATTCCTTAATATACTGTTTACATACCTTGGTCCTCCACCGGAAATTTCACACTTAAAGTTACCAGAGGTCGCTAGACTAACATTCTTTACTAAACAGATATATATATATATATATTTATTTATATATATATATATCTATATCTATATATATATCTATATATATATATATATATATAACAGAGGTAGCAAGACTCACATTCTTTACGAAACAGATAAACAGATAAATATATATCTTACATATAAAACAGAGGTAGCCAGACTCACATTCTTTACTAGATAAACAGATAAATACATATCTTATATATAAACTTAGGTAGCTAGACTCACATTCTTTACTAGAAAAACAGACAAATACATATCTTATATATAAACGGAGGTAGCTAGACTCACATTCTTTACTAGATAAACAGATAAATGTATATCTTATATATAAACAGAGGTAGCTAGATTCACATTCTTTACTAAACAGATGTACAGATATATATATATATATATATATATATATCTTTTACATACATAGAGGTAGCTAGACTCGCATTTTTACAAAACAGATAAACAGATAAATATATATATCTTACATAAAAACTAGTACTTAAACTGAGCTGACCAAATAAATCTAATGGTTTTTAGTGATGAGTGTGCTAAGGATGTTTTAATAAGCCTTTGTTGCAATTAATACATATTTTAAAAATGTTAAGATGTCGAAACATTACACTGCTCGATTCCTTAAATAGTTATTCTAAAGGACATGATCATTGGCCCCTACGGGAAATCCAATATGGATTAAATTAATCTAAAGGACATAATAAGGAATAATTGATATTAAATTCATAACACATAAGTTCTGACATCAGGGCACTTTCATACAGTTCAGTCTTCGTAATTAAAAGATAAATTAAACAACGATTCGAAAATCATGAAAGAAATATGCACAACATGGACATTTTGATAAATCAAAATAGAATCGACTGACGATACAAACAAATATTGCAATATAAACCCCAAATATTACAATATAACCCTCAAATATTGCAATATAAACCCCAAATATTACAATATAACCCTCAAATAATGTAATATAAACCCCAAATATTGCAATATAACCCTCAAATATTGCAATATAAACCCCAGATATTACAATATAACCCTCAAATAATGTAATATAAACCCCAAATATTGCAATATAAACCCCAAATATTGAAATATAAACCCCAAATATTACAATATAACCCTCAAATATTGCAATATAAACCCCAAATATTGCAATATAAACCCCAAATATATCGTTCTTAGAAATATTAACAACGTTTTTGTAACGTTGTAAGAAAGCAGGGGGGTGTGTGTAGGTATGAAAAGAAAAAAAGTTTGAAAAAAAATAAACAAAAATAAAAGTTTAAGGGAGAAATAATACCGCATTATCTACTTGTAGATTAAAAAAATTCCTATTTCTAAATTTCAGAAAAAAAGGGAAAAAATCAATATAAAATTTTTTTTGAGGGTTTTGAGGATGGTTTCAAGTGAAAAATATACTCGAGAATAATAAAGAATATTAAAAGAAAAAACAATCAGAGAATAAGTGCAAGAAATTAAAGAGAAAAAAAATAAAAGAATTGGGTTTGAAGATGTGCATCAGACGGGGAAAACAGAAAAGAAATAAAATTAATTTAATATATATCTTGTAGAAGATAAAAAGTTAAAATAATAATTAAAAACTAGTTGTTAATGTATGGAAAATATTAACATAAAATCAAAAAATATTAGAATTTACTCTTAAAAGATCGAAAAAGCTAAAAATAATAATCTGAGAAGAATAAAATTAACTTTAAGTAAATAAATAAACAAAACCGTCAACCATGAGGGTTAAGCTCTATTCTAACCGCGTCACTGGCACATAATTCAGATAGACAAAGTGTGCCAGGCAAGAGTCAAGTTAAAAGACAAAGTAATGATCAAAGAAGAAAAAAATCAACTTTAAAATATGGAAAAAGCTAAATTGATAATAATCAAAGAAGAATAAAATTAACTCTATAAGATGGAGAAGATAAAATAGTAATCAAAGAAGAATAAGATTAACTCTAGAATATTGAGAAGATAAAATAGTAATCAAAGAAGAATAAAATTAACTCTAGAATATTTAGAAGATAAAATAGTAATCAAAGAAGAATAAGATTAACTCTATAAGATGGAGAAGATAAAATAATAATCAAAGAAGAATAAGATTAACTCTAGAAGATGGAGAAGATAAAATAATAATCAAAGAAGAATAAAATCCAACAAATGAGAGCAATTCCTCCTTGAGTAAGAAAATAAATGGGACGAATAACAGCAGGATTTTATATTATTATCAGAGAAGATAAAATANTATTTGTTCTTACTGCAATGATGAATTACTTTGGTTTAAGGCAATGAGATTATGGTTTCCAGGTATGGCCTAGCATCTAGCAGGGGGTCGACGGGTCAAAAACGGGATATGTTGGCTAATATTGGAGGGATAGGGGGGGGGATGATGGAATGATGGAATGCATTACTTATCTAGCCCTGCACAGTACAAACCATAACATAACCTAGAGCTCAAGAGAACCAAAGAGTAATTCGGAATAACTAAACAAAAAATGTTTTTAAAAATGTAAGTTTACCTAAAATGTGAGTTTTCGATGAGTAGTCGTCTACGTTGAGCCCGTCCAAGGGGTAAATACTAGAAAACAAATCATTTTTCATTTTGTCTTACACAAATAATTGTTCTTATCTGATCACCCTACTCTTGAAAGTAGCATGATCAAAACCTGACCAACATGTACTGTAGATTGATTCAGTTGTACTGTCCACTGTCCTAGCTGGACTACCCAGTGTAAAGTCGACCCAGCACGTTTTATGCAACAAATGCCACCTGGCAAGATCACAATGTCTGGACTAAGATTCCAAATCTTAATACAAAAAAGGGGCCGCTTCACTGACCTGGTTTTTAGAAAGTTCCGTTGTGTTTAAATGCAATTTATAGAAACACATTTTTAGTGTTATTTTACCTGACCCCAGCGAAAGTTTAAAAAATTGTGAAAATCCGCCAATGATAGTAGGAAAAATTACGAACTTTTTTAAGCTATCTCAAAAAAGTGCGAATGGCTTGCAGAATGATAAAAAGGTCGACTTATTATCACAAAGAACCTGGTACAGGAAAACTTTATGGCATTATGTTTAAGTAACATTAGGCCCCCCTTCATTGCTAGTCTCTCATTAATTCATCAATGATAAGGATTGGGTGGATTAAAGGCAGGATTGTATTTGATCTGAACTGCCAACATTTGATGGTTACGACATGCACACACTGTCGCATTTAAAGGGAATGCTCTAGATTTATGTTTATCTATCATCATTTAGAAAATGAAAATTTTCAAAAAGATGGATTTTATTTACAGATTATATGGGGAAATTGTTTCTTTTACTTTGGGATGATTTACATTACATAATATTCGAAGGAACCGTGACAGCATGCATCTTAATTTCCGGAACTGAGACTGCATCCGCAAGTTCTTTAACACAATAGTTAACCACGTTGGTCGGTAAATTTTAACAAAATCTAACTCTCTGAATTTGAATATTTGTCATTTGTATCTTACTAGTTTGTTTTGATAGGTTTCAATCCAATAAACGTCTGAACAGTCGAACCAATAGAGCCACATGTATTTACAAACCCACATCTGAAGCCCAGAAATAGCTGATAGAAATCTAAAATTTTCGCCTCCATAAACACGAGATTTTTTTTATTTTAGAAATCCTTTCTTTATAAAAATGATTTAATTCCTGGTTGAATTTTTGTCCTGTTGATACCGAAAAAACTCATCGTTATCTCTATCAAGTTATTTATTTATTCATTTCTATTTACTAAAGGGACAGGGCTGAACACTTTTGAATGGTGGATATCGAAATCAATGCTTGATCTCCCTTTTTTCTTAATCTCCAGATTAAATAATGCTTGTTCTCCTTCTGTTATTAATCTTCAGATTAATTAACCAATCGGGATTAAGGATATCCCATGGTAAAGTTTTCAGCTCTGTATACATAATTTAAATAATTCCTCCATCTAGGATTGCAGGTTAGAGTAAAAATGATTGGAGTTGGGAATTTACGCAGCAGAGACAAGAACGAAAATTGAGAATAAAAATATCTTTCCATCTTTTATATTCGATTAAGGGCTGACGTGAACCGTTTTGAATCGGGCAGGCAACGCTTTTTGTTAACAGAGGTTCACTTGAAAATAGGTGAACAGTCCCTTTAAGGAGACTGAAAAGTGAAAACAGTGAATGTGATTCTGCGATTATAATAGTTGGAATATGCGGGCTGAAAAAATGAACGAAAAATCAATTAAAATGAATTGTGGAACAATGAATGTAAATAAAGTTTCAAGATACAATGAGTGCAAACTTTACAGGAAAAATTATATCAAATAATCAATTTACAGGGTAAACAAATTAAAATGAATGATAAAATGAATAACCTCCCTGTACCACTTAATACTGTATAATGTATCTCCTTCGAGTGTGTAGTCGCAAGCTGTCAAATAATAATATGTAATTTAAACATTAGAAAAATTAAATAACCTTTAGTTAGGAAAAAAAGTCTTTACAAAGCAAAAGTTAGAATTGAATAAGAGCATGTTATTTTTAATATTTTGTTAAATATTTTGTCTCTTGGATCCGGATCAACAATTCGCGCTTTTTGTAGGACCCGGATAGGCCAAATATTACGGATCCAGCGGATTCAAATTTCTGTTCCGATTTTTACTTGACATTGTGATCGACCTAAGAATTAAATATATTTTATCATCCATCAATGATATTTAGTAGCATATAGAGAAAATGTAATGCAAAATATTTTTAGCCCACAAAAATGCTTTTCTGTTAATTTAAATTTAAATATATTATTTTTTCCTAAAGAAAGATCATCGCCCACTTCTACATACCTAAAAAATATTGCTGATTAATATGTGTCAATATCTCATCAATAATTTCAAAAAAAAGATTAAAAAAATAGAATATGTAAGGTTGTTTCTAACTAATTTCATGAGTAAAGAGACTGCAGGCGTAATTTTAAGTGACTCCATTTCTAGAGTGGCATGTCAGATTCACAACATAACCGTATCCCTATTTTTCTATCTTAAAATTGATAATTTTCAGTTGCTGTTTAATTATCTAAATAACACTTTTCCAGTTTGAAAAACCGACAATACCTTTTTTTAAGGTACCGTTGTGAATCAGAAATGACACTTTTTAAACGACCGGTAACTTTAAATTACGTTTATGGAAAGCATGAAATTCATTAAGTTTTCTATAACTTTTTGAAGAACGATGTGAGCAAGGATGGAAGAAACTGTACAATAATTTAAATGATAATTATAATCCTATTATATTCTTGTTTTGAAGATTTGCATTCTATGGTTTCTAATCCAAGATGTCGACAACTTTTCACACGGTTTAGATAAATTAAACAAGTTTAAAACAAATGATTGAATTATCAAAACAAAAATATGAAATGAAAGGAGGATGCTTTGTGCCACCTTCAGCCTAGGTTCCATTGTGCATTACTAACAACTTACTTGACTTTCTTGTCGTCCGGCATAACCCTCAGACTTGAAACTGAAAAAGGCCATATTAGTTTTTCATAATTTTTGAGGATATATCTACGAAAATGTTTTCCCCCTTAAACCCTTCTCCTTCTAGGGGGGGGAGAGTCAATTTGACCCTCCCCCCCCCATAGAACACTTTATATTTTCCATTATTTTTTGAATATTACTCATTTAGATTATTTGATAAAGCTGTTTCTTATTTTAGTAAGAAAAAAATAATTTATTTCATGCAATAAAGGGAGATGTGAGAACGACTTTTTTTGGAAAATATAAACCCCTGTCTTTTATTGGCAAGGTTGGTAGAGGAAAGCAGAATTAACGGAAGGGAAAGATTGCAGTTTAAATGCATTTCAAATCCATCAGAGAGTTCTATCACATGCCACATCATGGTGAATAGATTTAAGCCAAAAATAAATCCCCCACAAATGCAACTTCCATACTCTTTACCTATTTTGAATACTTTAAATTTTCATTAAAGGGACTTAAAGTTAATTTCAAGTGGGCTTCCTTTATGCAGGGGGCGGAAACGTCATGTATGTGTGTCTGTACCAACAGAGTGTGTGTAAGTAATACCAAACTGAAGGTGTGTACTGTAGGTTTATACAGTACATAAGAATCTCGGAGAGTACATTTGTTTATTGTTTACTTAAAAATAAGTTTAATATACATGTAATATATTATTTATACATTTAAGTCAACACTATATGCCAAATTTTCATGCAAAGAATATAATTTGATTAAAGTTTACAATATACTACTCGTTATTCAAGCTTAATTATAATTGACGACATTGTTCTGCAATTTCCTTGACTGTAGTCATGTTGTGTGTCTGTACCAAAAGAGTATGCGTGTGTGTGTGTAATACCGAACTCGTCTGCAAAGTAGTGCGACTGGCTTTCTCATGCCAGACCAGCGCCATTTCCTTTCCCTTTATTCTTATATCCTGCCTTTATCTGACTTCTATCATAAATAAAGACTAACATGGATATTCTGTATATTCATGTACAGACTGAAGAGTAAATTCTTTTTAAATGCATTTTTTTAGAATGAAGATCTGACACTAGATCAAAAACTAAAGTCTGGAAAAGAGAAAACCCCGAGGCAATAAAATTGAAGACTAGAGAAATGTTTTCCCACTAATATGTGTTGGTTTTTCTTGGGAACTTGTATGTTTAACAGTTTCCTTTCCTTTATATTTCCTGTTGTATACACAAAGGAGAGATGATTTAAATCTGGCAGGATTTGAATATTTACAAATATATCTATATATATTTATAAATATGAATATGGTATAGATTGTATATTTGAAATGGAAACATTTCCCGATTGTTCCTCGAGAATTCCATTCCAAAATATCAGCACCAGTATTAACAATTACCATACCATCAACAATACGAAAATATGCCACACTTGTTGCCATTTGTTACAATTTTAACCTTGCTGATAGGGTTATAACTTAAATATTTTCAAGAATTTTTTAAAATGATTTTTTGCATCCTGAAAAGAAAAAATGAAGAACGGGATGTCAAAAGGCAAGTTTTTTTCATATTTTTTTTACCTTTTCCATAAAAATTCATTTAAGTTTTCCTAAAAATCCTTCTTTTTTCATATTCAGCAAATAAAACTGTAACAACATAACTAAAATCTAAAGGGGGGGGGTAGATATGTTGACGTTATTAAAAAGCTTACCAAGAATGGTAATGTTTGAACAGACTTAGACCTGAAACAGTTCCACTACCTATCCTGCTTAATTCGTATAAAATGTGGAGAACACATAAGGGCATGTCATTTTATACAATTTTAAAATAGCTTACCCAATTTGCTTTAAATCCTTAAGCAGCAGATATTTTATTCATTTCAGCAATTTGACTTTAAAAGGTTCTTTATTGATAGAAGATAAAAAAAAATGTAATCTAACTTCAAGCTAATGGACATCTGCATTCAAATAATGAATTGAAATTCCTGGATTTGAGACAGATGAAAGAGATCTGAATTGAGTTTAAATCCTCCCCACAATGTCCAAAATGTGAATGGAATACCAATCTTCCAACTCAATATTTCTCCAAAGTCAATATGTTCCCGGTACCGTTCTCTCCCAGGGATTAGAATAAAATTATTTAAGATTTATTCAGAGAAAATTTTATTCATTTGGATTCATTTTTCAGATACAAGGACCTTTGTGGATTACTGAGTGTAGAGCAAGCAGTTCATCTTTTTTCAAGGTTTAGTTAATGATGATTTTGTCTCCTTGAAGAGATTGTAGTAACCATTTATTAAAAAAGGGGCCAATTCACAACAGTACCTTTCATTCCTTTATCTGATCTTACTATAAAAATAAAATCGCCAATATTTTATAATGAAAAGTGTCTAAATATAACAGTTTCCTCAATGGTTTTGGAGGCATAAATGTGCCATTCTTGATCAAACCAGTCTCAGAGAACCAGTCCCTTGAAATTAGGTCTAAAAGTCCTTTTAAGTTTAGTTTGTTAAATGCCATTACAAACTAAAAACTCTTGTTTGGAGCCGAGTTGTACGTTTTTAATTTTTTATAAAAAAAATGAATTTCTTGTTTTTGTTTTTAAGAACACGCTTTTGTTGGTCAGAAAGATGAAAACTTTGGGAATGACAAACAAATTCTTTTATTCAACAAAACGGTAATTTCCATTTCTTCCAAAACAATTTAGATATGATTATATTTACAAATTTAAATCTTTTCTTGAAGAACAAATTTGTGAATATTTACCTATGCTGATGTTATTATCATATTGTTTCATTAACCCCTGGTTTCATATTTTTTGCAAAACCAAGCATACCCAAGTCACATTGTTGGAAAAACAGTCAAATTAACAAGAATTCCAACAGGCGAAAATAAAGCTAGGGATTTTAATAATTTTAAAAAGCCGTCAAATTAGGCTAATTGCTTTGGATATATCTAGAGATCTGATGAATCAGCACTAACAACTTAAGAAGCTACACAAAAAATCTTGCATTAGTCAGTGAATCATTTTTTTCAGTGATAAAACATTTAATCTCAATCTAAAATCTAAATTTTCACTGTGGATATTATGTGTTGCAGAAAAGTATACCTCAGACAAAAGTTCTTAACGCAGAAAAAATATTGTCGAGTGAAATTTCAGAAAAGTTACAAGAACACAATTGTGAAATAACTTTAATGTATTCCAAAAATATGGCTTAATTGGGTTTATTTATTATATTCTATTCATTAAAAAGCTAAAAAATTAAGAATAGTTAGTAGTAAGGTCTTGATATTGCCTTCATTCAATGTTAAATCTGAGCTAGGAGTTGAGTTTAGATTGAATCAATCATCAATTTTAACATAAAATTCCAAATTTGTCACTCAACATAGATCATTTTACATATGCTGAAAACTTGCAAAACTTAAAAATTCAACCAGAAATTCTTAGAGGGAAAGGGGATTTCTAAACCATTGACAAGAAAAAAAAGGGAATGGGGAATATTTAGTTTTGTCAATTTTCATAGTTTAAACCAAAAAAAATTATTTCCACCACAAAATCACTTAGTTTTCAAAGTTGTCACTAAAAACGTTATATAGTCTGCTCTCTTCTTCAAAAAATTGCATAATGAGTAGAGCAAAATACCACCAAAGAAAAAAAGTTGAAAATTCCTGATAACCTTCATTCTTTTTTTTTTTGGGGGGGGGGGCTATTTTGTTGAAGAGAGGTGGATATAATCCCCCTTCCCCTATCTATAAGAACTGTCTGTAAACTGTAGATCAGATCAGATATAGAATATCAACAGTAAGGAATTCCCTAGTGGGCAATAAAAGATATTAAGACAAGGGGAGGAGGATAGGATTCAAAACTTCTTGCCAAAATGATGCTTGCATGCTGGATAACTTTACTTTAATACATGAAAATTAGATTGCATCTTCAGAAAGGAGTCCCAAACTGCAACTTGAGGGGTAGGGGGGTGTATCTGGTCCTATAGTTCATTCAATTCAGAAAAATTTTATTTATTGAAACTTAGGACATTTATGGAAAAAATGTTTGTTTTTTTAAATGGATGTATGAACAATTAACTTGTGTTACAATTGACAAAATGTAACAATTGTAGCAAACCCTTTATTTGCAAACCTGAACACACCTAAATATATTACATTGTACATTGACTGTAAATCTAAATGCGCTTGTAAATAGCTATGCAACACTTTAATTGCAATTCCTACCTAAGCCTGTAATTAACTAAACAAACCTGTATTGTGATTAACTACGATTGTAAATAACAATGCAAAACTTGTAATTATGTTCATTAACTTAACCTGTAACATAGAAATCAAAATAAACGTCGGTTGGAATAATACTCCGCTTTGATTACAGTGTGAAAGTAATGCTTCTTGGTTAGCGAACAAGAAGAGTCCTGAATCACTTTCTTGAAAGATAAATATAGATTGGGAACTACAATGTGTAGTATCTGAGCTGGGAACCTTTGAATGGTGGATATCGGGATTAAGGCTTAATCCACTCTTTCTTAATCTCAAGATTAACATAATCTTGCAAGATTACAAAGTGTATGAAAAACGAAAAAATTCAAATTAATATTTAATCATCTGAGAAACTGTAGCAGCCAATCAGAGAAAAGCGGGCAACCAATGAGAGAACAGAAATATTCTCATTGGAGAAAACAATTAACGGATATCCAAGGAGAGAGAAAAAGAGTGAATTAAGGACTAAAATGAAAAGTTTCCACAGTGGATATTCGGATCAAGAAGTCAGGATTAAAGTTTATCCATTCTAAAGTTTTCAGCTCTGGAAACATAGATAACTGAGAATACAGATACAGTTGTGTCTGGATTGACGTTAATACTTAAGTTGTATTGAATGGAATAGTTCTTAGGCCTCGTGGGTTAACCAGAGGAATTGATTATTAAACGGAATAGTTCTTAGGACTTGTGGATTAACGTGAGGGATGAGTTGTACCTGGATTGATACTGATCCAAAAGACTTTGTTGGAGTAGGGCATTTACTACAAAAAGTGCTCATATATCTGTTCTTTAAGGCATTTGCAATTTCATCATTTTCAATCCCCCCCCCCCAATCCCTTCTTTTGGGGCTTTCAAGAGATCTCTGTTTGTTTGCTTGGATTCTGATCATAACTCATGAACCCCACAACTAATTTTCTTAAGTTTTGATCAGGGGACTCGGTTGTATCACGGGAATGTTCTTAGCTTGGTTGGACAGTTCAAGGTTGAGTGGGTTGATTAATATATTTATCTCCTAAAATGCTAGCTTTCCAAGCTAGTCTTACTGGGCGAAAATGTACTGTACAAAGATGTAAGAGGCAAAAATAAACGAGGCGAAAATGTAAGAGCGAGGCAGAAATACCAAGCTAATACTCTAGGTTAAATGATACAGAGCCAAAAAGTGTCATCTTGAAAAAATTATAAATATTTTAAGAATGCAAAATTGTCCTAAGTTTACGAAAAGCTCAAGATATGTGTACTTAGTGTATTTTATATCAAATCTTAGTTAAGCCTTACCATTTAAAGGTTTAAAGTATCATTAAAAATTTCTTAATAATATTTCGAAATGTTTATAAATATCCGTCTGGGATTCATAAATGTAAGATCTCTTTCAAGACCAGAAATAGGTTTAAAGTTAGAAATAAACGCATTTTATACTCAATCTTCTTTCTGTGAATAGACCTTTCAGTACAGTTTCCTCTTCTTTCCTTCAATATATTAAAAGAATCTTCTTGAAAAAAAAAAATTTTTAAATATATTTTTTTTCAGTGCATAAATTAAAGATATTATAAAGTTTTTCTTAGCAATATATCGTATTTAACCCAACTCAAAGATTTTTTTTCCAGACGTATAGTTGTTACATGACTTGAAAACTATATGAGAAACATACAAAATCTGTGTCATCTGATTTTCAATTCAAGGGCAGTTAGCGTTATTTCAAGTTACCCTACATTTAAAGATAGCATGCCTGATTCACAATAGTGCCCATCTGATCAATAACGTGAAAGTTAATGGCATTGTTTTGCTTAGTCATAGTTTCTGTCCGATTGCAGCCGTGTTTAAAATGAAACTGTCAAGATATAATAAAATTTGCCATTCTTGATTAAAAAAGTATTTAAAAAAAGCTTTAAGCTTAACTTTAGGCGACCCTCAATCCATAGAGTTCCATATCAGATTCACAACAGTACCTTAAGAAGCTTTGTCAAGACTGAAAAAATGTTTCGCTCTAGGAGTTCAATTGCAGAACCAATGTAGCTTTCAAAATAAAACACTTTTAAGTGGAAATAAGACTTTCACATTATTAATCCAATAAAAGTTACTGTTGTTAATCAGTCATGACTTTCTTTAAATGGAGGGTCACTTGAAATCAAAACAACAGATTGTATTTACAGTAACCAGGATTTTAAGGCGCTTCACACCCCCTTTCAAAGGGACTAAAACCTAGGATTTTTGAGTATTATCTGTTTATTTAGTCATTAAAGTTAATATAATATGAGACGCTCTGTATATCCTGTATATAATAAAGCTCTTCCATCATTTTTATATATCTATTTATAATGATATGATATGATCCTATAGCTCGCAAAACGGATTAACCGAATGGGCTGAACATTTGTATGGGTAACATAGGCGAAATTTTTATTTTTTTTTTCTTGTTAGAAATAGATTTTTTTAATTCTACGGTCAAAACGTCGGCCACTTCAGCTAGTAGATTATAAGTGCACTAGAAGCCTTCTTTGGTAATACCAACTTACCACTAGATAGAACAGGAAAAAAAGCCAGAAGCAACAGCAAAAACATTATCTTTCTTCAACTCTTCCTGTGTTTCCGATTATGTTCCAAATTTCTTAGGTGATTTTCTGATCAGTTTTGTATTTTCTATTCGTCATTTTATATCTGAAATAACATTTATTTTGAGGGAAAAATAAGAAAATTAAGTGCTGTTAAAAAGGAAAATAAGCTTCAAAAAGTCTTCGGTTTTTTCCAAAAATAAAAATATATTTATTGTTGTTATGATGGAAAAAATGTTGTTTATTGTAAATTCCAAACATTCTTTCAGGGGTTTATATCCTACTTAAGTAAAGGGGGAAATATGTTTTTGAAAAACATTCTCCCTCTTTAAAATTATCATTGTGTTCATTTAGTAAGATTTTAATGCTGACTTTGAACTGTTAAAAACTTTTTTTCCATCAAAGATAATATAAATCTAAATAAGGTATTATTTTTAATAGGTTGGTAGTTTTGTAAATAAATAAACCGAAATTTTGCAACAAAAAAAAAGAATGTACATTTTCTTTAATAATGTTATCTTAAGGCTTCATGTCTTATGTTCACTTCCCAAAGGGACCGTCCTTTTAATCTAAATAGACCTTCCGTTTAAAAAGGGGTGTGCCTGGTTCACATCAGTACTTATATACCCTTCCCTGATCAATAATATCGAAGTTTTTGTAGTATTTACTGATTTCAGAAGTGTTTTTTTCACGTTTCAAAGAGAAACGCGCATAGTTAATTTAAATTACGTCTCTAGTCCCTTTATATTCAATATTTCTAAATTATCTATCCTCCTCTTTAATAATAGGGTTTCTCCAGACTTTGGCTGCAATATATAATCATTATAGCATCTAATATAATAAAAAATGATATAAATAACATGTAAAACTTTGTAAAAACCACATTTTCCTGAAAGTCATCCCCTTTATGTAAATCTTAAATAAAATGTACATCATACATCCACAAATGTTTTAAAAGAGTCTTCTAAACCTTAAACTGAGAATGATTAATCCTTCAATGTTCAATGATAAAGAACTTAGATAAAAATCGCTTCTTAAATTTATAATTCCTCCCCCACCCAATCAAATAAATCAAAGATGCAAGACGAGGAAGGATCGAAGGGGATGATAGTGAAGGAGAAGGTTGAAAATAGAAGGCAAAGGTTTAGTAGGGTTAAGTTGAAAAGTAAAAGAGAAGGTTGGAAAGTGAAGGGAAAGGTTGACAAGGGAAGGGAAGGTTGGAATGAGAAGGGGAAGGTGGGAAAGGGAAGGGAAAGGTTGAAAAGGGAAGGGAAAGGTGGGAAAGGGAAGGTGGGAAAAGGAAGAAAAAGGAAGGGGAAGGTATGAAAAGGAAGGGGAAGGTATGAAAAGGAAGGGGAAGGTTGAAAAAGGAAGGACAAGGTAGGAAAGTAAAGGGAAATGTGGGAAAGGGAATGGGAAGGTGGGAAAGGTTGGAAAGGAAAGGGGAAGGTTGCAAGAGGAAGGTTGGATAGGAAACGGTAAGGTTGGTTAGGAAAGACGAAGGTTGGATAGGAAAGGGGAAGGTTGGTAATGAAAATTGAAGGTTGGATAGGAAAGGGGAAGGTTTGAAAGTAAAAGAGAATGTTGGAAAGAAAAGGGGAATGTTGGAAAGGAATGGGAAATATTGGAGAAAGATGGGGAATGTTGGAAAGGAAGGTGGAATGTTGAAAAGAGAAAGGGAATGTTGGAAAGAGAAAGGGAATTTTAGATGGAATGGGAAAGTTAGAAAAGGAATAAGAAGGGAGGGGGAAGGGGGAAGGGAAGGGGAAGGTTGGATAGGAAGGAGGCAGGTTCGAAAGGAAAGGATCATGGAAAGGAAAAGGGAAGCTTGGAAAGGAAAAGGGAAGCTTGGAAAGAAAAAAGGGGAAGTTTGGAATGCAAATGGGAAGGTTGGATAAGAAAGGGGAATATTGGAAGAGAAGGGGAAGGTTGAAAAGAGAGAGAATGTCGGAAAGAGAAGGGCAAAATTGGAAAGAGAAGGGGAATGTTGGAAAGAGATGGGGAATGTTGGAAAGAGAAGGGGAATGTTGGAAAGAGAAGGGGAAAGTTAGAAAGTGAAGGGAAATGTTGGAAAGAGAAGGGAAATGTTGGAAAGCGAAGGGAAATGTTGGAAAGGGGAAAGTGGGAAAGAGAAGTGGAAGGGGGACAGGGAAGGGGAAGGGGAAGGTGGGAAAGGGAAGGAGCAGAGGGAAGGTGGGAAAGGGGGAAAGAGAAGGTGGGAAGAGAAGTTGGGAAAAGAAGGTGGGAAGAAAGGTGGGAAGAGAAGATGGGAAAGGTGGGAAGAGAAGGTAGGAAAGGGGGGAAAGAGAAGGTAGGAAGAGAAGGTGGGAAGAGAAGGTGTGAAGGGGAAGGTGGAATGGGTAAGGTTGGAAAGTAAAAGAGAAGGTTGGAACGTTAGAGAAAAGGCTGGAAAGAGAAGGGGAAGGTGGGTAAAAAAGGGAAGGTGGGAATGGGAATGGGAGCGTAGGAAAAAAAAAGGAAAGATAAGGATGGACAAGGAAGGGGAGGGGTTGAAAACAACCAGGGAAGGTAGGGAATGAAAAGGTTAGCAATTCAGATCTGTTCCTAATACATAAACGTAATTGACATGGTGTATCTCAAATCTCAAATATCGGCGAGTTTTTTAATGTAACTTGAAAGAAAACTGCCACGATTAACACAACAACGAGTTATTAGCATTTGATTAACAACAATAAAAGTGCTATTATGTGTTCGCTGTTACTCTATTTGTAAAGTGTTGCTTAAATACAAGTCTTCTCTGAATAGTCCAATAAAGTGTTCACAATTATCAAATATAATGTTTTGCATTTTCAATATTTTTTTTTTAAATTCTGATAGAAACTGTTAGGTGTAACTTTAAGTGACCCTTCATGCAAAGATAGAACTGCCCGATTCACGACAGTATCCTTAAATGTTATGACAAGCATGAATAATTTATCAATTTTTATGATTTGGAAAAATTATTATTTTCAATTGTGGTTTCCATCCTGCAGGAAATCATTTTGAAATTATCAGAATTTGACCATTTTAAACCTTAAAAAACGACAATATCTTCTAAAATATTAAACAGATACAGGTGTCAAGGGAACCTGTTGTGAATCGACCACTGCAATCTTGCATGAAGGGTCACTTGAAATTACGCTTAGTTAGCTTCAATGCGTTTCCTAGAGAAGAGAGGATAACACTAAGAATGTTGTCGGATCCTCTAATATTATATATTCAATCTCCAATGCAAACCATACTCTGGCTCCGTCCGAACCATCTCCAGCTCCGTCCGAACCAATCTCGAAACCGGAGATGCTTGGACCTCCTCCCGTCAGCCCGGAGAAACCGATGTTTATCATATAATAATCTATTTAGGGTTCAATAAAAGAAAAAAGTTTTCTACAACCCCCTGTTACAATTTTAACCTTGCTGATAGGGTTAT
>NW_019396922.1:74136-74700 GCF_000591075.1 Eurytemora carolleeae | reverse complement strand
GGGGGGCCGGAGGGGTCCAAAAATCGTTCTCTAGGCACGGACCCAGAAGTAAAATACATCGTTCCGCAAAAAAAGTTTCAAATTTAATGTAACTCCGTCATTTCGCGATCAACAAATAATAACAATTTAAATGTGAGTTCACGTTTGAGTCTATGGAAGGTCACCTCAAGTTCTCAACTAAAATTTGTAGTTGAAATGTTCGAAATTAAATTCGAGGTGTTACTTTAATAACTGCGTAAAAAGATGTTGGTTGAACACTGGAGGTTATGATAATACAAGTGTACGCAACGTACTCATCACAATCAAAACCGGTTTTTCTCCTTTACGTTGATTTCTCGGTACTTTCAGGTCATCAGGGGCTCATTAAACAAGGAGAGTGGGGTGATAGTATTTTTTAAAAATTGAATAACCAATTCTGTTTTGTTTGTCAAGGAACTAAATCTAAGAAAAATTTCCAGATTTCTCTTTGGTATATTTTTTCAAAAAATTGTTAACAATACATTAATGCATGCATAATGATACTGGCACGCAGGGGCGGACATAAGGATAAGCTTCAAAAAGTCT
>NW_019396922.1:0-74025 GCF_000591075.1 Eurytemora carolleeae | reverse complement strand
TAATTACCTCCAAGATTCTAGGGGGTGGGGGTAATTACCCCTAGGATTCTAGGGGGGTATTTACCACCAGGATTCTAGGGGGGGGTATTTACCCCCAGGATTCTAGGGGGGGGTATTTACCCCCAGGATTCTAGGGGGGGGGTAAATAACCCCAATAACCCCCCTTATGGCCGCCACTGCTGGCACGCATTTTACGACTTGTGTGCGATGCGCACTGTTTCCCCAAATGTCTTTGTTATTACCATTTTTTTTGTTGTGAGGCGAATTTGGGTCTTAAGGAGATGGGTCAGGGGCGTATTCAGGAATTTGGCCGGGGGGGGGCTTAAATTTTTTTCTTTCCATGGGGGCTCAGCACTCGTTGGGGATGCATGAAAACCCCCTGAACTCAATAGATTTCACTTGTCCAGGGGGCTTAGTCCCCATAGCCCCACCACCTGAATACGCGCCCCTGGATTCTCTGGAATAGGATGGTCCTAATCCTATAAAGTCATCTGTGTTATAACTTTGATTAAATTAACTTTAAAGTTTAATAATGAACGAAGCGCCAATAAAAATTTGTTCAGATTTTCTTTTTTGGAGATCAACTTCAAGTTTCTAGAAGGGATAATTATAACCCTTTCATTTTCAACATGCTACAATCGAACTTTTCAATATTTTTGATCATTTAAAGGAAGACAACATTTGCATTATATCTTATATGAAATAAGCTCATTTGATAAATAATGCTTATATATATTTAAATGTTAACTTTAAAGCTTGCCAAACAAAACGGCTGGACCATGGCTAATTTGTTGAGGAAACCCTCGGTAAGTGAGTACTCTGCAACATTGGGAACAAAATAGGACATTTTTTTAAAATTCGATTTTTAAGAATAAATTTCCCGGGCAACGCCGCCACTTCAACTAGCTACTAATAAATCTAATTGAACAAAATATTATGTTAAAATACATATTATTAACAAAAGCCTATACCGCCATTGTTTGTTCTTCCATTATATATTTTAAAGACTATAAAAGAGTATTTTGATAAAGTATTATCTTTGTTTAACTATACCCTGGAGACACATTTAACAATTATATAAATAGGATGAATAGACCGCCTGTTTGCATATTCATGTACAGGGTTACCCACAATTTACAAATTGATCCACCCTATAGAGGATCAAACTTTAGAGATAACTTTGCTAAATTCGTTCAGCATTAATACCTTCAAATTTTATATTTCTTTTTTTATAGTCTATATAGTCTCATATTTGCTGGGTAAACCTGTATACATAAATTCATTTTACATATATACAATACATCTTAATAAACTTGTACATTGCAGTGACGTTTATAAGAGGGGTTATTGGGGTAATTTCCCCCAACCCCCCCACAATCATTGTGGTAATTACCTCTCCCCCCCCCCCTAGAATTTTGGGGACATATACATCCCCGTTTAGAAACTTGATTTCCTTCCATTCTCCTTGTTCATGATTAACATTCAGAGGAAAAATGTAAAAGAAATGTTGCCGCTTCGCGCAGATAATCTTACTCAATCAACTTAAACAAAGTAACATATAGATACATATTACCAAAAAATCGATTTTTTAATGCAGTAACGTACTTGCACTATATCAAATTAGAGGTATGAAGCCAAAGAGAATAGAATATATTCTACTTTCTTGTTCACAATTAATTTAGAAGATGGGCGCGAAGCGCCCTCTAAGGCTAGAAAGAAGGGCGCGATGCGCCTTGAATTTCTAGTATATAATATATGCACAATGGTTGAAATAAATCCTTTTGTCTTTTTACAGAATAAATGTAGTCAATGTAATTAGTGAATATCATAAAGGTGTCCAATATAAATAGAGACTTCAGAAAAACGCTCTCACTCATCAGTTTTAAATTTACGCTGGGTGATTGGAGTTTGAAATAGGATAAATTTCATGAGAAACACTAGCTTCAAAAGCAGTCACTGTGCATGTATAAAAATATTTTTAACAGTATAACGCCCTTAACTTTCAGAGAAAAATATGAATTATAATTGGCACGGTAGTTTTTGTGGTAGAAAAGCATTTTCACCCACTTCCTTTCATGTACTTAATCTTCTCTATGATGAATATATACTTTACTTGTCTGTTGATGAAGAGAAGTATTGTTCTTCAACACTAACGGTTTCCTGAGATTTTATTTTTAAAACAGTTGAAATAAACTGTTAAAGAAACGCGTGGCTTGAAAAAGTTGGAATAAACCGTAAACAAAACGGCATGAAACAGTTGGAATAAACCGTTAACAAAACGGCATGAAACAGTTGGAATAAAACGTTAACAAAACGGCATGAGAAACAGTTGGAATAAAACGTTAACAAAACGGCTTGAAACAGTTGGAATAAACCGTTAACAAAACGGCTTGAAACAGTTGGATAAACCGTTAACAAAACGGCATGAAACAGTTGGAATAAACCGTTAACAAAACGGCTTGAAACAGTTGGAATAAACCGTTAACAAAACGGCATGAAACAGTTGGAATAAAACGTTAACAAAACGGCTTGAAAGAGTTTGAATAAACTGTTAACAAAACGATTTGAAAAAGTTAGAATAAACAGAACAGTATTTTGCCAATTTCTTCTTTTAAACTTAAGCTAGAAACAAGCGCGCTGCAATTTTAAAATGTATATGTTAAGAGCTACAAAAAAGTATAAGCGAGTTGGTGAAGTTAAACCAAAGGCCATGGCGTTAGCTTGCGACACTTTAAAATCAAGGCAGTCTAAAAATTTAATGACTTTTAATTGAAAGGGTGAATATATATACTAAGGGTAAAACGACATATGGTCAAAAGGATGTGACCAACGGGCACGCTTGGCTCTGAAATTGTGTTAATCTAACCTAAACCAAAATAAGGTGAGAGACAGCACATACTGTTAGAAATGCCATTTTGCAAATTTTCTAACAGTGCATTATTCAACATTTAAGAGGTCGCAGCGCTCGGCCCCTAGCCCTGGTGCTCGGCCCACAAATTGTCTTTATCATGGACTTAAAACCAAAATAAGGTGAGATGGCAGCATATTATTTAACATGTTGAAAGAAATAAAATTCAACTTTTTAAACATTACTATAGAACACATCATGATATCAATAGTAGGACAAATCATTGTATCCCATCTCTGTAGGACAAATAATGTAGAGTGCAATCTAATTGTAGGACAAATGATCTTAATCTCTCTCTGTATGGACAATTGATGTGTGGAGTACAATTAAAGTGTAGGAACAATTAAGTGTAGGACAAATTATGGTATTTCCTCTCTGTAGGACAAATGATGTGTAGGACAAATGAAGTTTTCTCCGCCCTTTAGGACAAATGATGAGAAGGACAAATGAAGTTTTCTCTGCCCTGCAGGACAAATGATGTGAAGTACAAATGAAGTTTTCTCCACCCTGTAGGACAAATGATGTGAAGGACAAATGAAGTTTTCTTCGCCCTGTAGAACAAATGATGTAAAGGACAAATGAAGTTTTCTCCGCCCTGTAGGACAAATGATGTGTAGGAAAAATAATTGTAGGTCAAATGATTGTAGGACAACTGATTGTAGGACAAATGAGTGTAGAACAACTGATTGTAGGACAAATGATTGTAGGACAAAGGACGTGTAGTACAAATTATTATAGGACAACTGATTTTAGGACAAATGACGTCTAGGACAAATGATTGTAGGACAAAGGATATATGATTTAAGGGAAAATTCAAAATGAACTTGGTTGGAAATGATTGGAAAAAGAACTGAGTTTTTGCCCTCAACACAAATTTTCTAATTTCTATAGCTTTGCAACCTGAGGGTTTAAACCTATGATATTTTAAACTTAGATTATTTGATCTAAAAAAATCAAAGTATGAAAAATCTAAGTTTGCGACGTTAGCTTGGAAAGACATTGGGAATAGAAAATCAAAGTTTGTGACAAAATACAATTCCTTTCAATTACCTTTTTTAGCCCGCTTCTATTGGCAGCTTTCATAAAAAAACATTCTCATTTTTGATTTGATCAAGTCCAAGGAAAAAATTCAGATTTGGAAATACGAAGTGTGTTTAATAAGTTTTGCAAAATGTTTAGGGGTACTTTCTTAGCGCGCCCTGTAGTTTTAGTTCACTTTACTTTACCTTTACCAGATTATTTTTCAGATCAGTTGAGATTTCAATTATATCTTTGTTGTAAGGAGCGTTGTTTACAATGTAAAAGCATACATAAAGCTGTCTGACAAACATGCTTCTAGAACCTTTGAACCCTTTTGAACAATTTTCAATATTTTCGACCATATTGGAGTCTTGATGGTCTTTTCCCGCCCAGATGTCATAATTCTTCAAATATTCCTTCTCAACCCCATTAAACCACCATTAAAGTTCATAACATCGTTTTAAACTGCGTTCTGGATCACGTTTTAAGGTTCTGCTTGGTTTTTGCATCTTCTAATAAAAACTTTTTAGATAACCAAGCCTCCCAAATTAATATTCTCTGGTTAATATTCTAGATACTCCTATGCTGGGAAACGAAGCTAATCCACTTTTAATAAGAACATGCACTCCTTACATTATCGAGAACAATCGGCTTGACACCAACCTGGCCCAAATTGTGAACTTTAAAAAAATTACAGGGCTGAGATATCTAGAAGTACCTCTAAAAGAATGTTTGTGAAATATATTGAACACACCTCGTATTATTACATATTGTACATCATTTATACGAATATTATATAAATTAATGATAATATGTTGAAAATTGACGTAAAACAATTAGGCTATTATTATGCATATAATCAACAACTTGGGGGGAGATAACGGTATAAATAATGCTAAAATTCTTTTTATCAAAAAGCTGAAAAAGAAAACTCTCTGTTTTGATAACACAATGGGTTGAAATTCTGAAAATGAAACATTAATTGTCAATTATCTCTTATTTTCAAGTTGTGTGTTCTACAGATTAAAATTCTAAAATCAAGAAAATGCGACAAAGAAGACAAATTTAGAACAAAAGAAAAAAGATTTTTCTTATTATCATCATTATACCATTAATCGAGATGTTTAAATTATGTCCTTATACTTTTATTTCTTTATGGACACTTTCCAACTAACATATCTATTTTGTCAATTTTGACCGAAGCCTGACCAAAATATTTAAAAATAGGCGGTTTAAGAAAACTACCATCAAACTGAAATACTTGAAAAGTAATTTTTCTCAAAAAAGTTTGCAAATTTTGTTAAAAGCTTATCAAGATTCAAGAATCAGCCATTTTGGAAAAACGGATTAACGGAAATAATAAAAATTGTTTGAATTACCTGAAAAATTGTGTCTTTGGCAATTTTGAAATTTCTTCAAAAAAAGATTCTGTTATATTCAACAAGTTTAAAATTTAAAAAGTCAAATATGAATATATAACCCTGTAAACCTTGAGGATCAATCAAACAGGTCTTTTTTTCAGAATCCCTCCTCGTATTTTTCAGGAAAAATTTACATTAACATTGTTTGTTGGTTTTTTCTAGTAATACAAATAATAAATCAAATATATATTTTATTGGAGGAAAAATAATTTGTATGTTGAGGGAAGTATTAATCCCTATCTCAACTTAAATAAGCCTCAAGTCAAAAAGTTTTGGTTAAGAAAATTAGAATGGTTTAAACTTTTTCAATTTGAAGATATTCAAGATTTTATGAATATTGTAGAATTATTTAAAACTGAGGATTAATACAAAATCTTCGAAAGGAATTGAGTTATTGGCACAAACTATAGTTTTCTAACCCCTATATCTTTGCAACATTATGGTCTAACCCTTTGATATTTCAAACTTAGACTATTTGATCTAACAGAATTCAAAGTTTAAAATATAGTTATAGGAATTGGAAAATCAGAGTTTGTGGCAAAGACTCAAATCCTTTTTTGTAGATATTTCATTAAAAGTTCTTATAAAATTCTTAACACAATGTTCCAAAAATTGAAAAAAAAACTGTTAATTAAATGCACTTTTTTTATTTTCAAATCTGTTTGTCCAATTAACAATTTTGTATCATTTAATACCCACAATTGAAAAGATTCAATTTTCCAAGAGAAAAAGTAAAATATCTTATTTATTTTTGATCAGTCAAAGGCTTAAGGGTGTAAGTACGGGGCCATTGGAAATTCAACATAGAACCTGAATTCTCAGTTTTCTAATCACAACATTTTTTTTTAACCGTATGTTGTAGAACTTTGATATTTCAAACTATGAATAATGTTAGCCCAAAAATAGTCTAATCCATGGTTTATGTCGCCAGAGCTGAGAACTTTTAATTGTGGATATCAGGATTAATGCTTGATCTCCTCTTTTTCTTAATATCCAGATTAAATAATTCTTGTTTTGCTCTTGTTATTAATCTCCAGATTAACTAACCGATTACGATTAAGGATTTCCCATTCTAAAGTTCCCAGCTCTGGTTGACATTCAGACCAAAGTTTTCAAGGAAAATTGGATTTGATAAAGTGGTCAGTGTTTATAACAATACAATGAAGACGACTTCTTATTTATAATGCTTTGATTCCTACCAAGCGTTTTTCAAATTGCAAGTTTACTGATAAATGCGACGAAAACGACTGTAGTATTTTGACAACAATTGAAAGGAGGAAGACAAGATCTGCATCTAGTGTAAAACCAACCAATACTGCGAATTTAAAGCAGTGATTTTTTAAAATATCATCGTCTTAGTTCTGATTTTCTTCAAGCCCAGTCTTGGAAGAGGGAAGTGGATACCTTTCACAAATAGAGTATAGTTTAGTTTCACACGTAACAGTTTGCCAGAGTCCATTAGTTTTACTTGCAGGTCCTGCTTCCATCTTAACGCATTCTAATCCAGCAGGTGATGTTGGAGCCCAGTTAGAGAAAGCAGGAATATCCGGGTCCTCTTTAGCTGCATCATATCCAACTTGATATTTCATCTCATCATCCCAGTAGAAGGCATTGATCGCATCCGTCTCTGCCCTCAGTCCAAGGAAAAATGAGGAGGCTGGGTACTCTGAAGCCAAATATTTAGCAACACAATTGTTCTCTTTCTGAGTTTCAAAAGTTACCAGTTGATAACCAAAGTTCGGGTCATCCAAAGAGTCCAGCAGAAGGCATTTTTGACGTTGAAATGCGTAACTGTCAGATGATGCAGTAGTTATTAAGTACTCATGGTCCTCCATACCTTCATCTACTGAGATAGCAAAGGTTGCTGAGTCCCGAGGACTTTTATGGCAGCAATCATAAGGTTTGTTGAAACCTTCAGCACAAATATCAATCCAAGATTCCCTTTGTTGACCATTTATGGTTCCTGAATAACAAATAATCAATAATCATTTATTAATTTAAATCAACATAAACCTTGCTTTAAAGGGAGTGTTTACAAAAAACAAATGGGTGTAAAGGCTAGACGTGAAACACTGGGAAATTTGAGAGAGAGGGACACCTTGGGGCCAAATAATCCTCATCCAAAGCTTTCTGTTAATTTTTATTTGTTAATCCTTATTTATTTATGTCTGTTTTTGAAGTGAAATTAAATAGCTCTCTCTCTTTTTGTTTTTAAATTTTCAAAAATAGCAGAATGTTCCCCAACCCTAATCAAAGCACTGCACTAACTAGGTTCATTTTCTGGGTGTGTGCGCAATGGAATATCAACTTGCATTATCTTATTGATCATCTAGAACCACTCTGAATAGAATCATGGCCTGTCAGAGATTAAAAACACCTAGAATCGTTTTAAACAGTGTATAATCTGTTATATATTTCATTTCAACAAGTAAAATTAAAATAATGGTTTAAACCTACCGATAATGAACAAAAAAGAAAATGTTATTTTAATCATGTTCTTCTTTGAATATCTAGAACAAACTGATAAATAAGAATCCCTTCAACTTAAATAAATCTTATGCAAACTTTTGCAAATATTGCCCAGTAGATATTTGCAGCTAGATAAAGACAAGAACTAAGAATTGACGTACCTCAGGCAAACACTAAGAAAAGAGATAAGAGATCATTTGCTATAAGGCCATAAATTCAGACTTTTCTCCCAACGGGTTGTCAAAAAACCAAGTATTAAGACACCTGAGATGAGATTTTAAAAGCCTAAACCCGACTAAAACTCGGTCTTTGCATCTGCTTAGACCCAAGTAAAGCTCAAGTCAAAGCCCAGGTTTTGGATGGCCTTGAGTTTAGTAAGAACCAACCATCTTGGGTTTTTCTCTTTTTAAGGCTCGAGTCACCCTGTAGTTCATAAACATGATTCTAATAACTTATGTTACCCTCTGTTCCAACCCTTACGCTGAGTATCCTCCCTTTCCCTTATACTCCCTCACCTCCTCCTTACCTTTTTCCTGATTTATCATCATTCTTATGTTTAAAATGTACAATTTACATTGTTTTTATCTGCAATTCTCATTTGTTTATAGTGGGCCAATCAATTAAAACATCCTACTCTGGTTAGGCGGGTCGAAACTACATAGTAAATTGTGATTTTTTTATTTGTATTATCTCGTGCTTTGTAGTTGAATAAAAATATGAATATGAATTAGTCTTCAGCAGCTGATGATTGTGAATTTCTTAAAATCTTTTATATTTGTACATTTAAAATTATTTGTGGTGTCAAATTTTATTAATTATATCTGCTACAGAGAAAACTTGCAAAACAGTCTCTCATTGGTCGAATTAGAACCAATCCTGACTTGGGTTCTATCTAAGCCCGAGTTTGGGTTTTAGTCGGGTTTAAGCTTTTAAAATCTCATCTCTGGTTTGTTCTTATTACAAACTGTACATTAACCTCATTGGTTTAAGCTTTCCTTCACAACCTGTTCACACACCTCACCACACTTCCACTCAAGTTCTTCCCTCTCCACCACCCTTTCATCACCTTTGTTCTCCTTATTTCCTTACTGATTGCATCAACTCAACTAAACAATTGCAAATGTTCTCTTCCTTCTTGAGATTAACTTGGGCAAACCAAGAAAGAAAAATGCAATAAAAAAAACGCTCACTCCATGATATTGTGTGTCTTATCAATAAAAATGCTGTTTTAAACATTAAAAAAATTTATGGAAATGAGTCCAGCAGAGGATCAAGGATTAAAGCTAAACATATTCAGAAGATATATGCATCTTCATACATTATTAAATATTTTTTAAATCCAAATTGGCAGGAACAATTTTTTACTTACTAAATTCATTTATTTCTCAGATGAGAACTAAACCCTAATCAAAATTCAACTTTTGTCAAAAATATTAGCCAGATGGTATTTCTGTAAAAAAAATTGTTTATAACCGTCACAGCTAGGTGCATGAATTAAATTTATGTGATTTTTATAGTGATACGTTTTAATTGAACACACTATATCATTTAAATATAATTGTATTCTGATGCATTACGTGCAACATATGCCAAGTCTCACAAAAATAATATTGTGCTCTAACCAGCAGGGGCGGACACAGGGGGGCAGGGGGACATTCGCCCCCCCCCCTAAGATTTTTAGGCAAAAAATGTTTCCCAATTTGAATAATGTTATTGTTAACGATAAATTTAGAATTAGAAATGTGTAGGAAATCAATTTAATTTCAAATAAATCATTCAGATATTACAACCTATAGTCATCAATTTTCTTTCGCCTCATTTGTATACAGTTTATATTTTATAATATTTTATTTTTTTTAGAAAACGTTTTAACGGATTTCGAAAAATGTGAGTGGTGCGCGGCATTCTTAGATAGTTGCGCAAGCGACAAGAGAAATAATCAAATTCAAAACAAATTAATTAAAAAATATTATAAAATATAAACTATATACAAATGTGGCGAAAGCTAATCGATGACTATAGGTTGTAATATCTGAATGATTTATTTGAAATTAATTTGATTTTTTTACAGTCTAAGTCATATGTTGCAATTTTCTGAATTTGTATGGGCGCTACGCTCTTCGGTATGAGACGTCTTTAACAATTTTCTCCTTCTAGACGCTACAGATAGAAGTAAGATTAGTATGCGATCAAAAGCGCTTTTTTATCGCATTAAGCCTATACCCCCTTTCATTTTTCGCGAAAACTCCCTTTAAATTGCTAATGTTCCTTTTATTGTTCCTGTTCCTAATACTGTGTCCGACCCAACTTAAATCCCTGTCCTAATCCTATATTGTTGTTCCTAATTCCTGAACAATCTTTTTATTGTTCCTAAATCCCTGTCCTCCCCCACTTAAATCCTGTATCCGCCCCTGCTAACTAGCACATCTAGCAAGGGAAACTGAATATATTACGCCTGGAGTTTTACTTAATCGTAAATATACTGATTACTGGAAAATTAGGAAAATAAAGCCATTACAATAATTAAATTGTTGCAACATGTTTATTTTTGTGTAATATTTGAAAAACGAACTAACTGAAGGCATATCATCAATTACAATTTTTAAGTTAAGAAATGATTTAAAACAGACATATATTATTTTGTAGGATAATCTTTTAAAACAGATATATTTCATTTTGTATTGTATCTTTAACATTTTACAGTAGAAGTAGAAGTAGAAGTAGATGTAGTTGTAATTGTTGACAGTAAATACCGTTCACAAATTGAGAACTGTGGAGTGTCGCAAGCAGTGGTTTGCCAGAGCCCGTTAAGAACACTTGCAGGTCCTGCTTCCATCTTTACACATTCTAGTCCAGCAGGTGATGTTGGGGACCAGTTAGTGAAAGCTGGAATATCCGGGTCCTCTTTAGCTGCGTCATATCCAGCTTGTTTAAACATCTCATCATCCCAGTAGAAGGCATTGATCTCATCTGTCTCTGCCTTAAGCCCGAGGAAGAAATTGGTTTTAGGATATTCTGCAGCTAGATATTTTGCAACACAATAATTCTCTTTCTTAGTTTCAAAGGTGACCAGTTGATAACCGTGGGTAGTATCACCAATGGAGTCTAACAGAAGGCATTTCTGACGTTGCAGAGCATAACTTTGAGGTGAAGTGACAGTAATTAGATATTCATGGCCCTCCATGCCTTCATCTACTAGGATAGTATTGCCAGTAGGGTCTGAAGGATCCCGAAGGCTTTTATGACAACAATCATAAGGTTTGCTGAATCCATCAGCACAAATATCAATCCAGGTATCCCTCTGCAGCTGACCATTCAGAGTTCCTAAATTAATACATTTTAAAATAAAGTTTGCTTTATGGTTACGAACTATCACTCCTCTGGGCTGTAGTAAATTTGAGTTCGAACAGGACCTGCCCAGTTTGTACCGGCCTGCCAGATAACAGCGTGTACTGACCTGATCCTATGGTACAGTACGTTGCCCTAACTAGACTAACATACGACAGGGGTCAATTTTCTTGGAATAGTCCCGTCGGAGGTTTAACTATGACAACTCTTATTGCGCGTTCAGACTTTTTACAGTACCAAGCCTAATCCTAGGCCTATTTGACCGACCCCACTGGCTTAGTCCACCGTGCTATAGAGCATTAACAGTGATATGTCTACCAATGCCATAACAGTATTATAGTTTAGCTCAAATTTTTTCCAATAAAATAGCAATCTGATTGCAAAGTTTAAACAAAAGAATTGTCAAAGAGCTATCCAGAGTGTCTAATGTAAATAAGTAAAAAAAAATGCTAGACCTAACAAATAGTCTTTTTGATTAAGAAAAAAATTTGGAATTATTTAACATCTCTATATTTAATCAAGATCTGGACAAAGGTCATACAGTTTTAAACTGTTTTGTTATAATAAGAGTTATATTTCATTACAAACCAACGAAAATGCGAACTTTAGATAAAAAATACAATTTCCTGTGTATTTATTCATATTGGACTTTTAATGATAAAAATCAATTCATCTTTATTAAATAATCAGGTATCAATCTATCCCCCTTTTTTTTGCAAACACTTTCTGTAATGAAATAGTTTAATGTTTTCAACAATGCATGAACTGACTTTCTTTTTTAGCTCTTGTTAAACTTTTAGGCTAATTACATGAAAATGAATCTAAACTGACCAATTAAGAAGAACAAAGCTGCAACTATTTTCAACATGATGCTTGTTATATATTTGAGAGCAAACTGACTTTTTGTGATCCGTCTCACTTATATACAACATCCCTCCTGGAAGTGGCCGAGATAGATAAAAGAAATAAAAATTTAGTAAAGGAAACTTTACTTATGAAAACCTAATACAAATAAACTAGTAGCTTTTTTCATCTATAAGACAACAATATCAAAAGACAGTTTAATTCCTTGGCAAATA
Source organism: Eurytemora carolleeae (assembly GCF_000591075.1). Classification (NCBI taxonomy): domain Eukaryota; kingdom Metazoa; phylum Arthropoda; class Copepoda; order Calanoida; family Temoridae; genus Eurytemora; species Eurytemora carolleeae. The sequence goes on along the minus strand of NW_019396922.1, from coordinate 61,780 downwards.
TTCTAAGATAAGAAGATGAACACATGTAAATCAAAGTTTTCAAACAAAAATTTTTCTATGCAATATTTTTACAATGTTTGGATAGGAGCTGATTCATTGTCAATCTCTCAATCTAGCTACAGGGTGTCCCACGAAACATGACAGATAGGTGAATAGTTTAAAATGTCTTCTTCCATAATTTTATAATTTGTTTGATACTCAACCTAACAATAAAAATATTATATGACAGTCATGTTATATTAAAATTGATTTCAAAGTAAAATATATTTGAGTAAAACAAATTTTAAAACAAAATAAATTGCAAATAGACTTTGATATCAAATACAGTATCTGGAAGAAGACATTCAACGCTATTTACCATCTGTCATGTTTCGTGGGATACCCTGTTAATTACTACTTTGCATCAAAATATCACATAGGACTGGGCAAAAATCCTTTAACAAATGGCAAGTTTTTAAAAATAATGGAAGAGTTTGTTGATGAATGGCAAAAATCGTTAATTTTTAAATAATCGTTAACGGCTGGCACCGCCAAAGATTTCTAAAATATCTTTTGTTAACACCGCCCGTTACTAAAATTAATATGTGAAGGGTAACTTTTAAAAATAACGAAAATAGCTAAATAACGAAAGGCTATAACCAGAAAAGTTTTTTTAACGGTTTTAACTAACCATTAACGAACTGATTGAAAAAAGTCTAAAACTTGCCCAGCCCTAGCAATTTCACTAATCAGAGCTAGGAACTTAAGAATGGGATATCCTTAATCCCGATTGGTTAATTAATCTGGAGAACAAGCATTATTTAATCTCGAGATTAAGAAAAAGAGGAGATCACACATTAATCCCGATATCCACTATTCAAAAGTTCCCAGCTTAAAACATTTTTTCAATGTACGGGATACAAACAAGGAACAACTTCATGAAGTTTATGGGGTTTTGACTGATTCTTGTATAGTTTTATATGTAAAGGGGGTGAAAGGTGTTACAATATTTTTTTAAATTGTAACCAAAGAATTATGCAAAAACATTATTTCTAAATCTTAATGTTTTTAAAAGTACATATAGCAAACCTCACTTTCAAGTAAACTTTATTATTCATATAGAAGAATGAATAAAAACTATACTTTAAATGAGAGATGATTTGTAAAAATCCAGGGGGGGTACATCCCCTCCTAATTTCACTCAGGGGGGTAATGAACTGCCACCCCCCCCCTGAAACCGCTAAAAACTAAAAAATGAAAATAAACAGTTCTTAAAAAACAAAAACACAGATTTTCAATTCATACTTGATCAGACAGAGTTTTTTGAAGGGGTAGCTCACTTCAAATTTGGTTCACAGTCCCTTAAAAACTCTCAGTCTGGATTCCGACCATCAAAAATAGCATTCTTTCTCCAGAGCTGGGAACTTTGGAATTGGATATTCTTAATGTTAATCTGAATATCCAATGTAGACACTTTTATTTTTTGCTTTATCCGATCTTTTTAGATATCCCTACCCTACCAGATTCCGACCATTGAGTGTTCTCTAATTGAATAACGCGTGAAATCTAAAATTTCCCAACTTCTGATGGGCTGATCGGAATTTCACATACGCCACTCTACTGCTTGACTTTTATACACTTTTCATGATACAAACCAAAAAATTAAATTAGTTTTGAAATTAATAAAAAAATGAGATCAAGCATTGATCTCGATATTCCCCATTCTAAAGTTTTCAGCTCAGAACAATTTATGCTGGTCTCTCTCTTGTCGTAAGCCATTGAGGTCAAAAATTTAATCTTGGCTGGACAATTTATTGAAATTTCACCAACACTAGATTTTATAAGATTCAGCTAATGTATCGGGGGATTATTGGACGTACAGGGAGATTTATTAGACATGGGAATATTGATGATATTTCAAGACAGTGGACTAGTTGGAAAATAAGTTTAATTTGAGAAAAGGGTTTGTTTTGTGTAAGAGTATTTTAAATATGTGATTTGAATGAAAAGCCGTCTTTAAATTCAAAAATAAGTTTTTGGGGCCCAATGAATTTTTGGAGATTTGCGTTGCGTTTAGGGTTTCCAGCTAAAGAAACGTTTCGCAAAGCTTTCTGTCGCATTTCGCAAACTTTTCCGTGAACTTTCGCATCTTTTAATAAATGAAGTGAACAGAAAGCGAAATTTTGCGAAAATTTCTTTTGCGATAATGCGAAATGCGAAAATATTTTCGCGAAATGCGAAAATTTCGCAAAATTTCTGATGTCTCCTAGTAGTTCTTAAATCTATATTTATATTTTGTGTTAATCCATTGATTGGGCTCGCGGATAAACTCCTCTTTGAAACTGATTCTTGTATTCTCAAAATTTAGTCTTGTTTGATGAATTTTCGAACCTTTTTCGCTAAAATTTTTCTTTTGTTTCTAAAATATTGTATTTTTTGGGATATTTTTCTTTTTTGCATTATTTCCTTTTTTTCGCGAAATTTTCGCATTATTTTTTTGCGAGCGAACGAAATGCGAAATGAAGCAAAATGGTCGCGAAAGGATTTTTCCTTTTCGCTGGAAACCCTAGCTGCGTTGCTAATTATAGAATGATTAGAATGTCTTTTGAATCTTTGCACGTTTACACTTTATAATTGCGATGTCTCATCATGCTTATTGCAGTTTTTAAAGATATAATTTGATTCTTAAAGTCGTCTTAATATTTCTGGTTATCCCTTCAATAGAGAATTTACTTTAATTAACAGCAAATATAAGAGTAAAAGATAATCACTATTGTTACATTCACGGTTTTTATTATGTTCATTAAATTCGTTTATAAAAGAGACTGTAGTGTATGTATTGTAAACTCTACTTTGAGCCGAAACTTAAATTTAAGCCGTGACTCAATCTCAAATATGATTAGTTCCACTTCATTTAATTCATTAAATTCGGACACAGAGTGCATACTTTTCCAGGCCGCGCTGTTAGATCTGGAAAAGGTAGAATATTCAAGGAGGAAAAAAGAAGGCCCGTGTAGGCATCAAGGAGTATAAAAAAGAAGGGAGATACAATTGACGCGGCCCGCCCTACCATATAATTGTACAGGCTTTGCAGACGGTACTCCATTTGTATTAGAAATATTCAGAATAGGTTATTGTATACGCGGTAATTGCAACAAATATTTCGTATTCAATTGAAGTACTGTCTGTATAATCATATGGTAGGGTGGGCCGCGTCAATTATATCTCCCTTCATTTCATACTCCTTGATGGGCATTGTATTTGAAATTGTAAATTAGTCGTATGCATCACTTTTGCAATAGATACATTTCTTGTAAATTATTTGCATGTGTGTAGCTGTAAACATTGAGACAATATAGAAAATAAGGATGAATCGTCTGAAGAGTTTTCTGGTTATTACAACATTAGAAAAGTTGAATTACATCTCTACTTCAAATTCGAATATACTAAAGAATAGTTCAAATAGCCATTACTAGATAAACTACATTTTGTTGCTTTAATCTCTTTTAATTTAATTAAAATAAACTTTTTCTGTTTCTTTTTCAACAAATAATATATATCTATCAGATTTTGAAAAAGAGAGAACCATTCTGGAGTACTTAACCGTAAACAACCCCACAGTGGTCCAAAAGTTACAACCCGGGTTGCAACAGTGGTCCAAAGGTTGCAAGCTCTCATGCAAAAATCTATGAGAATTTTACCTAAAGTTAAAAGCATTTGCTTTATAGTTTGAAAATGAACAATGGCTACAAACCAAGGCGTTGCGACACTTCAAAGTTGACCTAATCTATAAAATGCAACTTTCATAGCAGTCTGGATGATTGTGAACCATTCCTTGGGGATATCATGGTTTGGTTCAGTCGTTCCGACGAGAAAAAAAAAACATAATCAAGACAAATATGCATGTAAAATTATTCTTATATTTTTAGATTATTTTAACAAAGTTTACAGAATATTAACCCTATTTACCCTGACGTCTGGTTTTATAATATTGGAAAGCCCTTGGGCTCTACTTTAATAATCTGCCAAAAAATGGCAAATTTGCAAACATTAAAATATTTATTGCGAAATCTAGTTATATGAAGCAAAAATTGTGCAAAAAAAACCCTGACCTAGCGAATTCAAATTTGCAAAAACATTTTCAAAATTTTTAAAACCTAATTATGAATTCAAGAAAAACTGAAAATGTGCACAAATCTTTGCAAAATTTCTTTGCAACAATTGTGCAATCTGGTTTCTTTTGTTATAGGCTTTCCAAAGAGCTATAAAATGTTGAAATCCAATGATTTAAAGTATGTCTAAATATAGATTTAGTCTGGTAAAGATAAATAAGGGCTTTAGGCGGTATGCCTGAGGACTCAGGCAGTAGGTATAAAAGCCCAGCAAATACTTTTGAGTTATTACAAAAAAACTATAGGGGTGGGGGGCAAATTGACCCCCCTCCCCCTAGGGTAAATAGGGTAAAGATGATTTTATTAAAATTTTATCCAAATTCCTCTGTCAATTCTCCAGCACATTTTTTATTGAAAAGCTTGCAGTTGGGCCGGGTCGAAATCCCTAAATATTAAATTATGAATTTCATTATTCTCCAAGAAATTCGAATGTTCGTTTAGCTTTTCATCTAAAATACAGTGATAACCAGAAAACTCTGAAACAGAACTTTTATACTCAAATTAAAATTTAAAAACGTCCAATAAGCATGAGACACAGTAATTGTACAGTGTAAACGGACCTATTTCACTAAATTAGTGATTAGTGAACTATTTGCTTTGTAACAAAATTAAGTATAAATAAAATAATAACTGCTGTAATGTCGTATTCCTATTTTTTTGTTTTTTGGATATCACTGTATGTTGAGCTTTTAATAGATCCTGTTTTAAATTTTTTTTATTATCATAAAGATTTATTCACACACAAAGATATAAATACATATAAAAGTGATGTAGTTTAAATTTGTTTAAATAAATTTTTTAAGTACAACTTTCCAAAAGAAAAGAGAAAAATATGCAAAATTATGCACAAATTGACGACATTGATTATTACTCATAATTCATTACATAACATGTTTATCATTTCAGTTATTGCGTAATCATCGAATCCTTCAACATATAAATTATTCGTTCTTGTATTTAAAAGTTCTTGTAAAACCGGAACTTTCCATGCATGGTCCAATGGGTCATCAAAATATTTCATTTGTTTCTTAACAAACATTTTACTAAGATAAGAAAGATTTACAAAACAATCATTTGCAATAGAAAATAAATTTCTACCATAACAATGGGATGCGACCGGGAAGCCAATAAATTCCCATGTTAATTACATGATATTTTCCAGGGGGGGGGGAGGGGTAACTTATCTTGAAGTCTTCATATAGGAATTACAATTTTTTTAAGAATGCCTCATAAATTTTGAATTACATGCGCTGTTACAATTGGGTTGTCAAGATTTCAAACTTTATGCTAACTTTTGACCTCAAACTTTAAAATTCGTTTATTATTGGGGGAAATAAATTTCAGAAATCAAACAGAACAAATTGATGTTTTTTAAAAATAGGGGGAAACCGTTAACTAACTAGATTAACTTACCTTTCTTACATTTGTTTTTCCATTGTTTACACACAGAAGAAGAACTGGTTTGATTGGATTCAAATTGGTCCTAAAAAGTTGAAAAGTATGAAAATCAAAAATATGATCCTATATGCATGTTGTACTTAAGCTTTAGCAAGGTACTAATGCAAGGAAAGTTAATTGCGGTCCCGTATACTCTGCGTAAGTTCTCTCTGGGCGGAATTTGTAAACAAGAATAGATGCATCAGTGTTCGTTTAGTATCCGAGGAAGAGATAAGCATTTAATTCTGATAATTTTGAAAATTCACATTATAGCTTCCTATGACCAGAATATTTCATAGATTATTTTTGTGAAAATGGATATTTCAGGCTTTGACATCCGTCTTGTGTTTACTTTTCCGCCCAAAGACAGTACACTGCAGTACAAAAGATGCGTACACCTCTGAAATAATTTTCCTTGCGTTAGTACCTTTAGAATGTTTCCGTTTATAAGTCACAATTATTCTTATCACAACTTTTTCTTTCGGTTTATCATTGTATAATCTAAGGATTTATTTTCATTGAAATAAGAAATATGTCACATGTGAATATTTTGATTTTTGTTACTTAAATCTTGAGCTTTAAAATTTTAACAGCTAGTCTTTCCCTTCATGCCACCCCAGTAGAGATGGGCACGTCAGTATTTTTCAAAATCTGTATTTAACAGGAAGTTAAAACGTTTTAGATAACTGTTTCTTTTTAGATAAAAAAATTAAACAATTTTTTCTCTTGATAATTTTTATAATTCTCCATGAATTTTCAGTGATGGAGTTTACTTAACGTTTTATAAAGGCTCACAATTACAAAAGAATATTAAGTTTTAGTGTAGGCACAATAAATAAGGTAGAAATGTACTTATAGTTAATTTTGATGTGTCTGTTTTTTGTTGTTTTTTTACATTTTTTCTGAATTTTAATTTTAACAAAATTTTAAAAATAGCAGCAAATTCATTCTCTGGCTGTTGTATCTTCTTTTTAGCTGATGATGCCTGTGTTTTCTGTTCCTCTCTTCTAGATCTTCGAATTCTAATGCATTTTGACACATATTCCTGCTTTTGATTCTCCGTACATTGTCCAGAGCTGCCGCCCTCTTTTTGGCAATTTTCTTTTTCATACTGTTTGTTTGTTTGTTAATTTTAATAATCTTTCGAACAAAAACATTCTCCATCCCTACACTTAAGACCTTTTATGCTGGGGTAAGAAATGAAGCCAAGGGTTTGAACTTCTCTAATTAGTTTGAAAGAAATTATGAAATTGTTTAAAGTTTGAAGTTTGTGTAACAGGCCGCCAGGTGGCAGGCCCTACACTTCTCCGCTTTACCGGATACTCATGCAGCACATGTTCAACATCCTATCCTACTTTAATTAAAATAAAACATTTCTGGATTTAATTTTTAAGATTTGGTCCTGAGTATATGAGTAATCCTTTTATTTATATTATTTATCTCTAGATTTGGAACCCAGCTTTACCTGGAGTTTTCCGTACAAACGTTAACCTGCTCAACCTACAGTGAAAACCAGAAAACTCAAAGAACAGGAAGACGATTTTTAGACTCAAGTGATGGCTTTAATAGTCCAATGAACATGAGGTGCACATCATTTAATAAAATAAGTAATTATTCACTTACTAGTAATACTATTTGCTTTGTAATACATTTGGTTTTATGTCGTCTTCCTATTCTACAGTTTCCCGTGGTTCTATAGAGTTCCAAAACAAAAATTTAAGGCATTTCAGTCCCGGGATCCATGATGCTTGGACATTCAAACAAACAAACAAAACTGAATGGATAATACTGTTATGTGAACGGATAATACCGTTACCAGATCGGATAATACTGTTAACTGAACGGATAATACTATTAACTGAACGGATAATTCCGTTACCTGAACGGATAATACTGTTAACTCAACGGATAATACTATTAACTGAACGGATAATATTAACTGAACGGATAATTCCGTTACCTGAACGGATAATACTGTTAACTCAACGGATAATACTATTAACTGAACGGATAATTCCGTTACCTGAACGGATAATACTGTTAACTCAACGGATAATACTATTAACTGAACGGATAATACTGTTAAATGAACGGATAATACTGTTAACTCAACGTCAAATCAGTTCTTGGCTTTAAGAACAATTGAATAACTGAAAAGTTGGACTGAACGATTCTTGCTGAATATTATTGAACAATTCAAAAACGTCTGAATGTGTCTATCCTTAGTTTAAGGTTGCAGAAACAAGAGAATTCTAATTCAGCATTTTTACTCACAATACTGTGGCACAGATCCTGAAGACTGGAACAGCTTCTGGCTCTTCTACACAGCTCTGCTGCTCCTGGTGCGCTCTGTAAGTAAGATGTAAATTTTAATGTACAATGTTAGACATAAAAAGCTAACTTTACACATTAAAATTATTAGTTAATATAAATCATAGTTGGAAATTAGAATTAGAAAAGTAATTTTGTTACAAAGATTCAATTCCTTTATGTTCTTTTTTAAAACGTGTATCTAAATCTGTAAACCCTGAAAAAATTTTAGTTTAGACCTGTTCGGTTAAATATGGTTTCTTATGATTATCGATGTCGGGTTTTTGTCGGCGTTTCTTCTCCAGCATCTCCTTTCTTCGAACCTGAAGCAGGAGGGAAAGTTTCAGAACAGCAGTGTTTATAGCAAAAATACCCCCGGATTTGCAAAAATACCTACGGATATCCGGTGTGGTAACAGTTAGCCCAAAAACGTTTCACCCAATCACGTTTCACCCAATTTTAGGTAAAATAACGTTTCCCCCAATTCACGTTTCACCCAATACTACGTTTCACCCAAATTATGTTTCACCCAAACTACACTTTTTAAAGAGTTTCACCCAATTTTTTTTAATTTTCTTAAACATCCATTGTCGATGAGTTATGATTTCCGATCACAACTCGATAACCCCTGGACCGATTTGCCTCAAATTTTGATTGGGAAAAACAAGAGAATTGTGGGAATGTTTTTAGATTGGTTAAAAAATCTAATCTGAGTGGGTCGACTCATATATACAAATATATTAATGCAAATTGTTGTAAATCTGCAACTTTTTTGTTCGAAATCTGCAAAACCACATTTTAAAGAGGATGCATAAATTGGGCAGTAATTAGAATGACTGTAACCTTATCTATATAATTTTAATAAAATAAAAGATATAATTTTTAAAAAGCCAAAATAAATTTTGCAAGATTTTTTTTTTGGGAGGTGAAACTCTTAAGTTGTGTAGTTTGGGTGAAGCGTGAGTTGGGTGAAATGTATTTTGGGTGAAATGTGAATTGGGTGAAGCGATATTTTGGGTGAAACATTATTTTGGGTGAAACGATATTGGGTGAAACGTTTTGGGTGAAACGTGATTGGGTGAAACGTTATTGGGCGAACTGTTACCACACCTGATATCCGTATCCAATTGACAAAATTTTAATCGAAATGAGTAAATATTTTTATCTCAAGCCACATATTTTTTAAGTTTCTGCCAAAAGAATAGCAAAAGAAGAATATGGTTGAAAAAAATTGATTCTTTGCCACAAACTCAAATTTTCTGATCCCTATATCTTTGCATCTTGAGGCTGTAACTGACAATGGATTGCAAAGATATAGGTATAATTGAATGTTTGTGGCAAAAACTCAATTCCTTCGTGTTAGGTAAAGGAAACGAACAACACATTTTCACGAGCTGGATCCGTTGTGATGGATCTGGTATCCATGTCGTTATTTTGAAAATTTCGTGCCTAAAAGGGATTCGGATTCACATAAAAATAAAATGGATCCTAAGAACTAGCTCGAAAACAACACCATGTGACTGAAACTGACAAAAGTAGTTTTTGTTAAGTATCATTTTCAACAACAATAGGTTCTAAGAAAGAATTATTTTGTTAAATTATTGAAACCAAAAATATACTTTGTCGAATTATTAATTGAATTATTGGTTTTCAACCTTCTGTTTAATCTTTCCAAAGTAATATCGTTCTATTTCCCAAGGTAAAAATAAGCAGTTCTAAACTTTTTCAAAAAATTTATTGTTTCTTTAACTAAATTTTGATCGACTCTAAATCAACTAAAGTAAAAGATTTCTTAAATATCTGAAATACATAATGAAATCTTATTTGAATAATAATGAAATAGTTGTTTCACCTGTTTTAGAGAATTTAAAACAAAGCATGCAGTAGAAGAAACAAATAGGAATAGAAGCAGTAACCTTGCTTGTCGCATTCTTAAACAAAAATAATCGATTCCTATTGGTCCAAAATAAATCCCAGGCATCCTATTGGTCCAAATCAGTCACTTGACCTATGACGTCAGCAGTTGAACTCGTAATTTTCCTGCCACTCTATTACTACTAATGTTCACTGGATTTTTTGTTATTTTTACAGTTTTTTATGTAAATAAGATGGTCAGCGATTATAATAATACAGTGAAGATGACTTTTCTATTCAAGTTTTGATGTATTATTTTTAAGTTTTTTTTCAGATGACTTTTTCATTTTTTCCGTTAGACTATACACAATCCTCACAGACATTTTGTGTCGCTTTACAGAAATTACGAGTTATTTTAAATTTCTATTTACTTTACTTCAAAATGCACTATATCACTCACAATTTGCACTTTATCCCTATATATTTGCAACCCGGTGTCGCAAACCTTTGATAATTCAAGGTGTGAATTTTAGTTTGTGGCAATATCAAACTGATAGAATATCATCTCGTCAAACCTAGGCCGAGCCTCAAAACCAGTTTATGCAGTGCAGGCATAATTTCAAATATTAATGTACATAGTCTGTATTCATGTTGTTACGAAACGTTGATTAATACAATAAAAAAATTTTCCCAAAAATTGAAACTTTTTTTGTTGTAACAGTTTAAATCTATCACATTTATTTATTGCATTTAATCGTTGTCATTTTGAAGAAAAAAAGCTTCCATCCCGCAATGACTCACAAATATGGTTTCGCGGCTCTGCGCTTACCTGTGTCGCTTCCTGTCCTCACCCAATTAGTCTTTCGGCAAAATGTTATTACTTTTAAATGTGTTTGCAGAGCGATGGGGGGTGTGTGAAGTTTGGGGTGTGTGGGGAGTGTGGATAGTGTGGGGGAGCAGATTCATGAAAACTGCTCTCAGAAATAGAAATTTTTTAAATTCGATTTAACCCTAGTATTATGCAGTAGGAGTAAAATGCCTTTTTTCCGATAAAAAAAAATGAGCGCAATTTTTTTTAAATGTTGCGGAAAAGTTGTGAAACCAAAAAGTATCATAAGATAGTTAGGCAGAAATAATTGTTACTGTTTAAATAAAAACTATCTACTCTATTCTCAAGAAAGATTCGCTAAACTCACAATTTAGATACTACCACGAATCGAATTTTAAACTGTTTTCTCACTACGAGTACGTGCATCAGTTCCTACTGCCTTGTAAAAAAGTGGTAACTTTTGATTTTCCAAAAATTCGATATATCGTTTTTTTGTAAAAACGGTATTAAATTCGATATATCGTTTTTTTTGTAAAAACGGTATTAAATTCGATATATCGTTTTTTTTTGTAAAAAATTTTCTAAGAATTTAGATACTACTATGAATTTAAAACTATTTTCTCACTACTTACATCAATTCCAACTGCCATGTTAAATGGTAGTAACTTTTGATATTACAAAAATTCGGTAAAGGGGATTTTTTTCTTTGTAAAAACGGTAGTAACTTTTTTTGATTTCATTAATAGAATTTAGATGCTACCCGGAATTTTAAACTGTTCTTCTCACTACGTGCATCAGTTGCAACAGCCATGGTAAATGGTAGTAACTTTCGATTTTCAAAAAATTCAAGATATCGATTTTTTTCTTTGTAAAAACGGTAGTAACTTTTTATTTTAAAGATAGAATCTAGATACTTCCACAAATTTTAACTGTTCTTCTCACTACGTACATCAACTCCAACTTCCATGTAAAATAGTGGTAACTTTTGATTTTCCAAAAATTCGATATATCGGGTTTTTTCTTTGTAAAAACGGTAGAACTTTTTTTGATTTCAAAGATAGAATTTAGATACTACCACAAATTGTAAACTGTTCTTCTCACTACGTACATCAGTTCCAACTGCCATGTAAAATGGTAGTAAATTCCACGCAATTCCGCACAATTCCGCCCAACGGAATTCTGATTTTAAACCCTAATCGAACACCATAGGAGTATAAAGGGTAGCATTGTAAATTGTGCATGCCACTCTTTTTACATGGAGGGTAACTTGAAATTACGTGAACAGCCCCTTTAAAGGGACTGTTGACGTTTAATTTCAATTTAAAGGGACTGAAAGCGTAATTTTAAGGGACACTGCATGCTAAGATGGCAATGTCCGATTTGCAAAGGTTTAGCTTTGTCTGATTAATTGTATAAATTAGAGATATCCATGTTTTTGTTTGTTTTTGAAACTATGTAGTTTCTCTACTTACAAAAACCAATGGACCAATTATTAGAAGTACAGTCAGAAAAACGACGTTATCTTCCACATTTTGTACCAGATTAAGGTTTCAAAAAGTAGTCTTGTAAATCAGGCATCACCCTTTTTTAGCATGAAGTGTCGCATGAAATTACGCTTACAGTCCCTTTAAGTTTGATTTACTCCTGATTGACCTGAGTATTTAGCGCTGTCGGCCTATGCCGGTCAACTGAACAATTTCACGAATTAAAATTAAATTAAAATATTTTAGGAAAATTGGGAAATTGATTTTTACATATCTGCGCCATCAGTCCTTGGAGCAAAAATTATATAAATTAAACGAATAAATAATTAATTCAATGAAATTCAATCGGTGTAGATTTGTTTTCTTATTTTTTTATTTTTTAAGCCCTAATCACGTATTGAAATTTATGTTTTATCCGGTATGTTTAATGCATTAAATTGCTTTTAAACAGATTAAATCTCAATTAGACATTTCAGACTACCCTGATTTGTTAACTTCCTGTACTATTTATCATTTTTATCGATCACATGGATTATATCAATCAATATATATGGATATTTTATCATCAACTTTTCATCTTTTCGTGTTTTCATGCATTTATTTTATCTCTAATCACCCCTTTGCTCTATCTATCTAGCTTCTTATCGCTCTGGCTAGTTATTCGGCCAAATAGCCATCACTTAAATCTATCTAGCTACTTATCACTGTGTAACTATCTAACTGTCAATCTAGCTACCTATCACTATACACCTACCTAGCTATCACTTGTATCTATCTAACTACCTTTCACAATATATCAATCTAGATACCTATCACTTTATATCTATCTATCTACCTATCACTTTATATCTTACTAGCTTCCCATCACTATATATCTAGTTACCTCTCACTATCTATCTATCTATCAATATATATCTTTCCAGCTATCTATCACTACATATTTATCTAGCTACCTATAAATTTATATCTAACTAGCTACCCATCACTATATATCTAGCTAGCTACCTATCACTATATATCTATCAATCTACCTATCCTTTTACACCTATCTAGCTACCTATCACTATATAACTATCTAGATACCTATCACTAAATATCTATATTGCTACCTATCACTATATATCTATCTATCTACCTATTACTATATATCTATCTAGCTACCTTTCACTATATATCTATATACCTATACATCTATCTACATATCACTATATATCTGTCTACCTATCACTATATATCTATTGCTGAAAGTGTGTTTCATGGATCATTATTTTCCCATTATAAACGTGAGCATATATATGTATGGGAGTGTAAGCAGATTATATATTTATGTTGATTTTTGTCTGGCTGTCTGTTTGTTACATTACTTAGCTTCATCATATATTATTGAGAATATGATAATGGATCGAATTTAACAAATGGGGGCAGGGGGCCGTATTATATTTTCCAGGAGGGGGGAATAAGTGAATTATATTTACAGACAAAATTTCTCCCCCCAGAAGCCACCTGTGAATAGGGGTAGATACATTTTATAACGTTTCTTTTTTAAATTTAGTAAGGTTTTAAACACAAAAGTGATCTTTCATTAATGAGTGTCATGTCCGATTCCCAACACTGCCTTAAATTGCTTTGTCTGATCAAGTATGAATTTTGTTTTTTAAAACTGTATATTTCTATTTGTGGTTTCTTCACAAAAGTGATTTCCACATTGTTGATCAGATGAAGGTTTCAAGGGTGAAGATTTGAATCAAGCATGCCCCTCTTTAAATGGAGAATCGCTCTACACACACTCTACACTTAAATGCCAATGATTTTGTCCGCCAGGATGTCTCTACACTCAATGCTCTTAATTATTCCGCGTGACAGAGACACCTAGCGGAAAAAATCGTCGTTTCAAGTGCATTCTTTATAAATACTAATAAAAAATATTATGAAATATTAGTTGTATAAGAATGCGTCGAAAAAAAATCGATGACTATAGGTTTTAATATCTAAATGATTTTTTTTATATTAAATTGACCTTTTTACGATCCAAGTTGTATGTATGGGATCGTTAAGGTTTTCATTATTTTTTTAAACGATCGTTTCGTTATGAAAAAGACAACATAAAATCAAAAACGAAACGATCGTTTTTAAAAATGATCATTGTTATTAACGATCGTTTTTCAAAACTCGTCGTATCGTTAACGATCGTTAACGATTACCCTTCGTTATAACTATCGTTAACGACGACCCTTCGTTATACGATCGTTAACGAAGACCCTTCGTTAACGATCGTTAACAAAGAGAGGAAACCAACCTGAAGCACATCTGTACTTATCATTGAGTAGTTTTTAAGAAAATATCAAGAAGTTTTGGCACCCCATACAACTGTTTAACTTCATACAGGACATCAATTTTTTTCAAAAACAATCGTTTTCTCAAAAGCGATCTTTTTTTAAAAAAACAATCGTATAAAAAACGGTCACAAATCGTTTTTATAAAAATGCTCTTTCGAAACGAGTATTTTTATTTTTTCCGAAAACGAAACGATCGTTTTTGAAAACGAATGAAAAACTAAACAAAAAATGATCGTTTAACGAAGCCTAGTTTTTATTAAACTTATTAAAAATTAGTTAAAAATACTCTACAGATTGACCCCGAGAAGAAAAACGTATTCAATGACCTTTTTAAAGGACGAGTTCATGATGTACAAGGGGTTGTTCGGGTTGTTCAATTTTCAGCTTTACAGTCTGCATTAGCGATCTATATTCTTGTATATCAATGGTATTACCTTAAGACAGGTTTTCTGCACTCATTACTCTACCATTAAGACGGAAAGTTAAAAAAGTGAAAAATAGATTGTCAAGTACAAAATTTATGGCAACGTAGAATTTGTACTCAGTACAGCTGTATTCAAATCACAAGTGTCAACTCTGTTTTTGTGTCCGACAAAATTATTGATAATAGTGATAATTTTAAAATAAATTGTTTTTCCTTTCATTTCGGTTTTAACCCTTTTTTATTTAATCTTAGAAAACATGTCAACTAATGTGAGAAAATTTCATTTTCCTCGTGACGTCGTGTATTAGTATAATTGGTCCATTTCACTGTTCCCACCTATTTTACTTGATAATCTATTTGGAAAAGTGAATATTCCAAATCTGATCAAAAAATTTCCAACATAACTGAACATCTGAGCCCAAAACTTAATACCTGGATTTCACGAAATGTGGTTAGGCAGTTTTGCAGATATCAAAATTTTGTTATGAAATATTATTAAATTTAGTTTCTTCAAAAACAAAACAGGAGACTCCTGGAGTTTAGCTCAACGATACCCTTTTAAATGTCAGGCTCTGGACATATAAAACTGCATAACCTCCACAGTCTAATGCTTCTCAAAACAAATAGTACCAACTACCGGGCTATTATATATCCAGTGTCTGAGGGTTTTATTAAAAAGACACTTTTTTTGCAAATTAAATTCTTTGCATTAGTTGCTTTATTAAAATGTTCTTTATATTTTCAACTTTTTCTACTTTAGAAATTTACTAAGAACAAGGTTTTGGGACTTTGAAATATTCTTTAAAAAAAAGAATAACTTCTCTTTTATTGAAAGTTACTTGTAAGCAATTAACAACATTACTATTTGAGGAAAATGATAATCTCCAGGACTGATACCTTCACTTCAGAAGACAGCCTCTCCACTTCAGAAGACAGCCTCTCCACTTCAGAAGACCAGCCTCTCCTCTTCAGAAGACCAGCCTCTCCCNGAACACAGCCTCTCCTCTTCAGAACACAGCCTCTCCTCTTCAGAACACAGCCTCTCCTCTTCAGAACACAGCCTCTCCTCTTCAGAACACAGCCTCTCCTCTTCAGAACACAGCCTCTCCTCTTCAGAACACAGCCTCTCCTCTTCAGAACACAGCCTCTCCTCTTCAGAACACAGCCTCTCCTCTTCAGAACACAGCCTCTCCACTTCAGAACACAAACTCAGATACAGTGATGTCACCATCTCTAAAACATGGATGTATATTGCAACTGTAAAATGTTTGATTTTCATTGTCTATATATATAAAGTTGTAATCTGTTTGTCTGTCTGTTTGTCCGAATCATAACTCAGGAACCAAGGACCGATTTGCTCAAATCTTTATTGGGAACTCAAGAAACCCACGGAAATGTTCTTAACTTGGGTTTAGATTTTAATAGCAAATTTTAGTTAAAAATAGGAAAAATCGTTCATGTTCGGTAATAGGGTCCGGCGGAAGTAAATTTTAGTAACCTCGGCAGCGCTGGGTTCCCAAGCTAGTTTGTTTATAAATTTTCACACAACAAAACTGGTAATTGTTGAAATTGAGGATAAAATATTGCTTACTTGGAGAAAGCAGCAGTCCTAGATTGAGTAGCACTGTAGGTAGCAGCAGTCCTAGATTGAGTAGCAATGTAGGTAGCAGCAGTCCTAGCTGAAGCAGCACTGTTGGTAGCAGCAGTCCTAGATGAAGCAGCACTGAGCAATGAGCATCACTGAAAGAAGCAGCAGTCCAACTTAGAGATCGCAACCAACCTGAATAAATTTTAGAATTATTTAGAATTTTTAAGCATTCATTTTATGGTTTGAATATTGTTGTATGTATGTCTTCTCATATTTCTGTAGAGAATCTTTAAAGCAACAAATCTTACACTTCAAAAATTAGGCCAAACATAATATACATGTGATATAATGGACAGTAGATATAATTTCGATAACTTTTTCTTTAAAGAAAGTAAAATACCTAATTCACAACAAATACCCTTGAAACAGTAATTCTCATATGTTGTTTTTCTAATTTAAAACCCTTGAAACAGTAATTCTCATATGTTGTTTTTCTAATTTAAAAAGTGTTTGATTCTGACTATTTCTCCATTGTTTCTGAAGCATGGAAATGCAAAAGTCACTTTTGTGGCGAAACCACAAATGAATATGATCAGATTATAAAAACAAAATCATGGATTTCTAATTATTAAAGAGCTACTTGAAATAATGTTTACAGTCTCTTTAAATACTTTTTAATAATTACCTTTGATATTATTTGATTCAAAATAAGAATAAAATGTTTAGCGTAAAATCCTATTCAACAAAAGAATCTACTTAACATTCTCCTAGTTAGCCATTCTAAGGTTCAAAAACGAATTAATATCATGTCAGATAAAAAGATATTTCTTTTTAATCAGAACTATTAGCATATTAAACAAAAATGAACATTTGAGCTGTGCATCATGAATTCAAATAAACATGGGATTTCAGTAACGACTTTTAGATCATCTTCGATCCATGCGGCATTTTCACTTAAGCACAACTATTGCACTATTCCAGCTTAATATCTAATTTTGCAAAACGCCTGGTCTTAAGATTTTCAAAATGTGGTCTACCATTTTTTTTCAAAATTTGTACAAATTAAATTTATTTAATAAATCAAAATTCTCTTATATTTTCGTCAATTTTTAAGATACAAGGAAGGTAGACGACTTTATGAAAAGCTTGTCAGACATACAGCCTCTTTTTTAAAATTTCTTTGAAATTTGAATATCAAAAATCAAAGACTACTTTGAGTCGTCTCTAAATTTCTAGGTTTATTGGGACACCCTGTAGAAGATTATTTCTAATAAGGGTAAATTACCTTGCATTTCTCTTCCTGGAGTGAAATCAGGGAACTCTTCAGAGGATTAAAGCTTTTGGAAACATTGGTTTCTTCTTTTTTCGACTTCTTCAGCTTAAACCCATCAGGGAATTTGAACCCGAGGGCCTGCAACGATTTCAGTTGGCTTGGAATCGGGACAAAAACGCCTCTCTTCCAGCCTTCGTAATTCCGTGTCTTGAGCTCTCGAGTTGTTTAATGTGAGAAACTTCCTTAGCATGTTGAGGGAGGATAAGGTTGCTGCATTGATAAAAACTAATCCAACTCTGGTTGGGAGAAGTCTGTTTGGATTTGACAAGGCGGTGGTAGCATGAACCTCGTGCTTTGCAAGTTCTAACAGCATACTTCCGTGAGGAAGGGAAAATACTATCCTTGCCAGTCTGCCTAACACAATAAACTTATCAATAAACGAAAAGAGATCAAGACGCCAAATGTGAAAAAAAATAATCTAGAAAATAGGCACTCCTTGCTATAGGTGTGGGAATCTTTTTTCAAATGTTGACAAACAAGTTCTGGATCAATTTTTAATTTGTTCTTTAAAAAAATGTTAAAACAAAAACCAACAGGGTTGATTTTTTGTCCAAATTTTATTTCATTTTATTTCCTCCTCCTGTAATTCTAAATACAATAATTCATAATTTGCGACTCTAAGGAAAATACATATATTGGGTTTAGACCCCTGAGAAGTTTCAATTTTAAGGAAAATAAGTGATTATGGGGAAAATATGTGAATTCTTAAAGAGACAGTTTGCGTAACTTCGAGTGACCCTCCATGCAAAGATTTACATCCATAAAAGCTTTGTCTGATAATATGATCTAGCATGAAATAGATATTCAAGTTCAGTTTCTTTATTTGAGGCGACTCCAGGAATGTGAATTGTGAATTTCTTCCTCAATGGAGATTTCATCAGAAAAAATACTTTGAGTCAAACAACATGTATGATCAGAATTAAAATTGCGTAGATTTTAGATCGACATTCTCAATTCAGGGTAAACCTTAAACCTTTGACTGATAATCAAGGACTGTAAAGTCTTTGTTTATTTCTCTTAAATGTTGATGGAAAAGCCAAATAATTCAAATGTCCGCAGTATTATAACTCAACGCGAATGACGTCACGTTGTTTCAGGAAACTCTAGAATATTCTTTGTCCAAGAGAATTTTAATAATTTGAATAAGAATATTTATATTCTGTCAACTCTAGAAAGTATAAATATCAATATTTCATAAATATAAAACAACTTGCAAACAAAGTGTTAAATAATTAAAACGTTTCTGCAGATTAAAGATGAAAAGTTCGTCATCCTTGTTCTAAAGGTTTAAAGGGTACTATTGTAAATAGGGTATGTCCCTCTTTAAATGAAAGGTCTCTATAAGCTGTAAATTTAAGAAGAAATTATGCTCTGTTTATAACTTGTGTATGTCATTAAAAAGTCATTGTTAAATGTAGTAAATCATGTTAAGGTTAACCTAATGCATTAACCTACTGAAAGCTTGGTTAAAAACAAAGTTGTAATAGAGATTATTTACCTCCACTGTCTGCAATCCTCCGTTCTGTGTACAATATTCACTAGGGAGGTATAAAGGAAGGACATGGAGCTGCTTGTTCACTCTGCTGTTCTCATTTTTACCTGGAGAAAAAAAGTTACAGGAATATAAGACGGAATCTGAATTTGTTTAATCTATTTACAATGCTAGAGAACATTCGATATAAGTGTAATTTTAATAAGTCCCCCCTCCCCCTCCCTCCCCTCCCTCTTTTTGTGCCCTAACACTTCCAATGCCGTGAAATTTGTTTACTTTTCAGGAATAGTAATTTATGAAAAAATGAGATCAGGGACAAATTAAAAATATACTTTTTTGCATTGGAAACTAAATTTTGTCTCATTAATTTTTATCAATAATTTTTAAATCTGATTATTTTTAATTGTGGTGTCTCAACAAAAGTAACTTGCGCATTTCTACTGCAGGAAAATGTAAATGATTATCAGAATTGAACACTTTTAAAACAAAAATATCCTTAACATTATACATCAGCAAAGGTTTTAAGGGTAACGATGTATATTGGGCATTTGCTGTTTGCGTGGGGTCACTTGAAATTACGCTTACAGTCCCTTTAAGGTTTTTATCCTAAAATAAATAAACGCTATTTCCTTTCTATTTAACATTTAGAAAAGAATTTTTGTATTTAGTTTTCTTATGAATTCAAAAACCTTACTTTAATTAAAGAATTATAGTAGTTTAAAGATTAAATTTAAGAATATCTCTGTAAATTATGTTATTGTTTGTTCACAATGCACATTTAAAAAAGGGGCGGAGGTCGGGGATTGTTAGAGAAATGGGTAAATTGACCAACCCTTTTCCAATTTCATTTCCAGATTCTTATTTCAACTCGACTCTCCAATAGAATTGTTTAAAGATATTATTGAGATTGTCTATAATTAATTGATATTTTTATCTAGAAGGGATTAATTTTTCAAAATTAGAATAAAACTTATTTTTTTGATAGTTTTAGAAATTTTAAAATGTTTTTTTTTTAAATTAATTAAACAAATTATTTTTGATAGTTTTGTTAATGGGGTGTACCGTGTATAGTTTAACTAACTCTCTTTATTCAAAAATTCCCGCTTCAGAGAAAAAAAAAACTTTTTTACCATTGTTAAACGCATATTGTGCATTGCGCATTGATCATTTATGCAAAATAAAATCTTCATATTTGAGAATCAGGATTCGCATTGCATTGCAAAAACCAAGAAATTTTTTTTTTTTCAATGCAAAACTTAAAAATGGAAATTTTATTCGGCATAATTTTCCTGATTTCTGATTTAGACCTTACATCTTTGATTTTTCAAGATTAAATTCTTGGATCTCTTTTTTTTTATAATGAAATTTGTTTTTAGCTGCATTAATGATTTTCTTTGACATATAGTTTGTTTTCTGTTTAAACATCGTGTACGGCAAGTTTGTGGACCCTTAAATTTTATACTAAACTGTATGCAATGTGCATGCATTTGAAAATTGGAGAACTTATTGTAATTAAAATTTTTCTATGGGAGAATAAAATCATTTTTTACATTGCACGTAACAATATAATTTTAGCGGATTTTTCTGATTTTATTGTTGGATACTCAAAATTTTTCCATTTTTTTAAATTTAGATAATGTGCCACACCAAATTTGGGCCTAATCAGTTCAGTCGTTTTTAGGTCTAACGGAAAGACACAAACAGACATGCTGACAGACATGAAACATTGAACAGTGAGATCCTGAAATATGCTAAAACGTTTCTGTTTTTACTCAAATTTGACTTTTTTTACAAAAAATTCTAATTTTAAAAAATTCTTTCAAGTGTGCATAACTAAATACACTTCAAGAACATATGTAAACAGGAATAACTATATTTGCTCATAAATACACTCTTAAGGAAACACAATTAGCAATGTATGTTTAGTTCTATACAGCATTTATTTTCAAACACAAAATACAACATAATAAAAGGAATTAAAAGTAAAACAAAATAAATGTTTTTAATATTATTTTTTGCAGGGAATAGTGGCGTTTATGATTTTTTGGTTTTAACAAGTAAAGCCCTTTATAAGAAATAATATTTAGATACAAATTATTAATTAAATTGAAAAGTGATTTTAAAAAAACCACATTAACATGTAATTTATTTTTGGTTTTCAGCGTTAGCATATACACGTACTTTCAAAACTCTATGTTTACATAAATATTGAATATTATAAAAATGAAAAGTATTACAAGTTATCATAATTCTGTTTGCTAAAGGAGCATACATACATACAATGCATGAAATAATAATAGAAAATTTGCTAAAAAATTAAAGGTTTTTCGATAAAACAGAATCTTCTCTTCTAAATTTTGGGGAAAAATTTTAACATTTTCCTTATTTCAATATATTTGAAACAAAAAATACAAAGAATTTTTAGGCACTGATATTTATTCTGAATTAAGAGTACAAATAGCTTAAGATAAATAGAATACAGTTTTGGAACTTTTTGCAGAATCTCTGCTATGAATAAAAATTGTAAATTTTTTTATCAGAAAGGTGAAAGTAGACTAATGTTAAAGGACGACTGCAAGTTGCAACATGAATTCAAGTAAGTAAAGCGTTATACAGGATCGATACACAATGGTACCCTTTTTTCTTGAATTAAAAGTTCAGAAAATATCATCTTTTTTTACTAAAAATTTCTAATTGTTTAACACAAATTTTAAATGCTCCAAAAAGAAATTCCCCTTTTTATCTGTTTATTTGATGGATTGGAAAAGGATGATAATGTATGTGATAGTAATTGATAGCATAGCAGTAAGTGTGTCCCGTTGTATAGTAAAGAAACCAAAGCCAGTAAAGGGTCCAACCCTCCGTAGCTTTGCAGACACAATAGCAAACCTAAACATAAAAAACAAACTTTGATTGTTTGATCTTACAAAATTTAAAGTCTAATTTAAATACTAAGGATGTTAGGTCACTAGAAATTCTCTGGAAGGGTCTGGTTCATTTGGTGTAATGTCCCATTTTGCATGGTATAATCTGTATGTGCACTGTACAGCTGTATTCGTACAGCTCGCTCTAGCTAGCTGGTTAGTTGTCGGCCTTATGTTCCGCCGGTGTACATTTGAAAATCCGAGCTGGGCCAACCTTTCCAGTACTACTTTGAACAGTACCGCCAATTTACAGTTACTAAAGCGGCAGAGGAGTGTGGCCTGGTTCTTGAAATTAACTGGACTGAACAGTGAGGTTAAAAAGAGATAGGGCCGGTTAAGAAAACTAGAGCATATAGAGGCAAGGGTAAGGTTCTTTGAAGGTTTGGGGAGATTTTTAGGTTAAACAAATCAGATTAAACTCTATTACAATTTAGTCCCAATTCATAAAGACTCCAGTTAGAGTTTCTTATCGTTATTTTATGCAAGAAAAGCATGCAATAATAACACAAAGGTTTTCTTTTGTTTCAAGTAAAAATTGCACAAAATTTCGCATAATTGTGCATTGATGCGCAAGAAAATTACTTATTTCGGATGAATGTACCATTTCCCGCAAATGAATGTGCAATTTCTTTCAGAACTGGTCACATATTGATGCGCAAATGATGCACAATTTGTTGCAAAAGAAATCATTTTGTGCAAAAACGCAAACATTGTTGCACCGCAAGAGAATCTACTGTTTTTGTGGAAACCCAACTCCAGCCTTATTTTATTCTTCTGAATTATCTAAATTGTGTGTACTTCAAACTTAGAATCAATTTTCTAAGTACTGAAATTTGAAAATAAAGCCAATCTTGGAGTTGAATTTATTCAAGTTGAATAGGGCAGGCCACTACAAATTTGTTAGATCAATCACTGTCCCTGCCTTTCTCAGATATAGAGAATGTGGCCTAAGGTTTCCTACCTTTTCATATCTCGAAGAGTTGCTTGTTGAAGACCTTGCTCCTCTGCCATATCTGCTGCTGAATCCATTAGACTATAAAGATCTTCCAGAACATTAACAATAGTCATCAAATTAATCAAGATTCCAAATGCAGGGAAAAGACTGCCAAAGCTATATATATCTTCTAAACAAAAAAAAATAATTTGTTTTTTTTGATGAAAAGTTAACTCTAATTGCAATATTATTCTCATGGTGTAACATGGGCATCGATTTAAGGTTCGTTCTGTTTTATTTTCTTTAAGTTATGCAAAATCTTCACTCTGAATCAAGCATCAAGCAAACCAGCGTAACAAAACGATTTATAAAAACGATTTTTCAAATCATTTAAATAATTTGTTTTGGTTGATATCATTGGTCAAAGTGAAATTTTCTCATAATGTATAAAAAGCAAACTTAAAGAATACACTATAGAGTACACTATAGAGTACACTATAGAGTACACTATAGAGTACACTATAGAGTACACTATAGAGTACACTATAGAGTATACTATAGAGTACACTATAGAGTACACTATTATAGAGTACACTATTATAGAGTACACTATTTTGAAATAGTTGAAACAACTGAACATTTTAAATATAAAACACCTTGAGTATTTAAAAATGGATCTCAAAATGATGCCCATTTTTAGATTTGTTTTGGTCAAAGTAATATGTTACCGTCATATGTACACACACCTTTATCTACCCACTTAGCATATATTACACATCTTGCTAATGTTTAATGTTATAACCTGCAACAAATCCAAGATATGAGGAGGATATCGCCAATAACTGTGCAAATGGAAACATGAACGTTGCCAGAAGTTTCATTGCATGTCTTAGCTTTTCAAAGTCCAGCAAAATTTCCTCAAAATCATTGATGCTTGTCTTGCTTTCAGAGAATTTGAAATTTATCTTTGTTTTTAAGTCTTTAACCCAAAGAAATGAAACAATTCCAAGAACTCCATAGTCAACAATCACATACATATAGTTGAGAATGAGTGCAAATGTAAGAGAGAATATTTCTGCCAGTGTTTTCTGCTCTATTAGAAGCGGAACTTCTGTAAGTATATTTCCAAAAATGTAGATAGCTATGATGAGACCATTCAGAGACAGATTCCTCCAGCAGCATGGTGTACTTTTACCCAACATACAGTTAGGACCTAAGCGCTGTCCAGTTACAGCAAGTACGATGGCCAGTCCGGATCCGCCAATGTAACTGATGACGTTAAAAGAGAATGCTATCACAGATTTCATGTTGAGGTCGTTGTTCAGAAAATCATTTATTTTAAAGAAAAGGTATATAGTATACGGCAGGATTCGGAACAGATTGAAAACTACAAACCTAGTATTTACCAGATTTACTTTAGGTTGTCCATCTTTAGTTTCCTTCAATGGAAGAAATCCAAGTTTTATAAAGCGTTTGATAGTGTTCGCGGACTCCATAATTGTCTTACCAATTTGAAGAGAAGGAGGGTTGGGAATACATTGAGGAAATTACTTTGCACTGCCACTATTTGTACATTTACGAGCAATGCAAACAATATCCAGTATTCATTAAAACTGTGCGGACACATTGAACTTACTTGGGTGTATATTTCTCCCTTTAATCCCCCCTTCCCCCCTGCCCTGCATAGTGTCATTTTTTTGTCATTGCAAGGTTATCAAAAAGTTTTTTTTTGTAAAAACTGATTTTATGGTGTGAAAATTTAAAAGAATATATGATCAACCAAATGTAAACCCTATTTTTATTCATCGAACCTCTGAAAAAAAACATTATCCACCTTGAAGTGGAGTATCTACCGGATTTTTTCCGGCCAAAAAGGGTGCCAAAAACCCCCTTTCTGGTGAAATTTCTTTTTACGTTATTAATAGTATTTATACTATGAGGCAGGACATAATGATTGTTTTGTTTTTCAAAAAAAAAATTTGAAAAAATTTGATATTAAACTTATCTCTGACTTTATATACAGAATTCTGCTGAATAATGAATTAAAAAAGTATATCTTAATTTTAATTTCCATCGAAAGCCAAAAATTCCAGAAAATTTCCGTCGTAAGCCAGAAATTCCGGAAACCAGAAAATTTCCAGAACGAAAAATTACTGGAATTTCGTTTTTCTTTTCCGGTAATTATAATTTCCGGCGACAAAATTCTGGCGGAAAATTGGACTCTCTACTTTGAAGTAGAGTTGTTCAATTATGCATATACAATATTCCTTTCAAACGCATTATCAATACTATTGTAATATATTATTGTCCAGAGTAAATTAATTGGTTTAAATAATGAACATTAACACTATAGTTTTTTGTTTCGATTTAGGTTGTTTTAAATATTAGCAAAGGGAACTGAGTTTTTGACACAAACTCTGGTTTTCCATCCATATATCTTAACAACCAGATGTCGTAGACCTTTTTGCTTTTAAATATAAATTCTGTTAAATAAAATACTTTGAGTTTAAAATATCGAAGGTTTAAACTATTGGGTTGCAAAGATATAGGGATTAAAAAAAAATTAATTTGTGGCAAAAATCAATTCCTTTGAACGAATGTGAACGAATATTTTCGTTTTCTTTCCCATATTTGCTCGGAGAACAACATTTTCGCGAAAGAAATTGAACGAAAATTTTCAAACATCTACAGATTTACCCACAAAAGATAACATTTAAATGACCGACCTGAAACTTTAAAAACTAGAGGCTGAATTTGATTTTCAGCGAGGAAAAAAATATTGAATAAATTTCAGTCGTCTCTAAACTCTGATTCTTTGTGAGGAGGCCTGTGATATTGTACCGGAAGAGAACTGTGATATTGTACCGGAAGAGAACTGTGATATTGTACCGGAAGAGAACTGTGATATTGTACCGGAAGCGAACTGTGATATTGTACCGGAAGTTTGCTGTTATCATACAAATATATCTGTTATTTTTTCATGCATTCTTGTAGTGCATTACAATACATAATTATAGATATTATAATAATACTGATAATAAGAATAATAATATAATAATGATTATTATCAGGGATACTCTCCATCCTAAAAGTTGCCATGTCTAAACATTTAACATGAAAAAAGTTAATTTGTTATTTGAATATGTTCTCCTTCTAGAAAAATAGATATGGGATCAAGTCTCAGTGCTGAGGACCTTAGTTGGCTCAAGGTTAGACAAAACTTTAAAAGTAAATGATGGAAAGTTTTTTTAATCAAATATGTTACTTTTAATTTCCAATTTTAATAAATGGGCCTTCCTAGAAAAAAAATAAAATAAAATTACGTTTCATTAAAAGTCAAGGAAAAAAATGAAGTGCTATGAAGGGACTTGAGACGTAATTTCAAGGGACCCTCCATATCCTTCTATCTGAAAGTGTGTTTTCACCAAAGGTATCTATGGTCTAGAGTGGCATATCTAATTCACAGCTGTATCCTTCTATCTTCCTCACAGATATCTATGAATTTCATATCGCTTTTATAGAAAAACCACAATTGAAAATATTCAATTTTTATCCACTATTTATTTCTGTTATTTAAGGTCACTGGAAATTACGTCTAAGTAGACCCTTAAAGGAATTGAGTCTATGCCACAAGCTCTAATTTTTTAATCTCTATATCTTTGCAACCCAATGTCGTACACCTTAGATATTTTAAACCATAAATTCTGTTAGATCAAATATTTTAAGTTTGAAATATCAAAGGTTTTCACCATCAGGTTGCAAATATATAGGAATTAGAACATTTGAGTTTGTGACAAAGACTCAATTCCTTTGGCAAATATGATTACATATCTTGCATATCTTAATCTGTTGAAGCTAGATCATATTGGACTAATGGTCTTTGGGACTAACGTTCAATTTCATTTGGTAAAGTCAGCCGGTTATTAGTCCAATGGAACATTAGTACAGATGAACATTTTGAACGATAGTCCAGTTGATATGACACCCATCTGTTCTAGGAGAAGACGGGAGAATCCGAGAGTATTTTGAATAAAGCATACAAGGATTACAAGTAGGATATATTGATAATTATTTTTAAAGGGACCGTTCTTTATTTCAGGAAATTAGGGAGATAAGATAATAATTTAAAGTTTATTTTTTCGTTGAAATTTGTTTGTTTTTACTGAGCGAACAATATTTTGCAACACACTTTTTGAAAAATAATAGTTTTTTAATGAACGAACAACTTGATCAAACTAACGATTTTACTGAACGAACGATTTTACCGAACGAGCGATTTAATGAAACAAAGGAGCGATTTTGCTGAACGAACGATTTTATTGAACGATTATTCAGTGAAAAACGAACTAAAAAGATGGAAAATGAACGATCATTTTAAGTAAAAACAAAATCAATTTTTGTTGAACGATTGAAAAAAACGATGAACGATGAAAAGATATATCTTATGCGAAATTGCTGATACGACTTTGTGACCTCGTTTCACGAAATTTTTATTTTACTCTCAAGTATTTCAAAATTAAATTCAGCCTACATGCATTGTTTTCTGATTACCTCTGTACAGAAATGTTTTACCAAAAAGTAAAGAGGCCTAAAATGTTTTTACAATTTTTCGGAGAGTGGTGGTGGAGGGAAGTGGAGATATTTAAATTTAAATTTTATTGCCAAAAAATGTTGTAAAAGTTATGTTTAGGAAAGATATGAATGGTGCAACAGGGAAATCCCTGGATTTCATTTTTTCAACATCATTCAAAACTTTTTAAAACTTTTTTGACGCAAAACCTCAGTAGCTTACTAAAGTTGATTAAAACATTGCAAATCAAATTTCAAGTTTTTTTTATTTGCTTTGAAAATTAGTAATTGTAATTAAATAATAAAAATGTTTTTTCTCATTAAATTGGCAAGATCAACTATTTTTTTATAAATACTGAACCATAGATATTTTGTTATTATCACCATAATAAAAGTGGTCCATGAAGGAGTCGAAACTTTTGATGATCCACACCGGAATTTTTTAATCAAACTCTTAATCCGGCAACAACAGCTGTCCGTAGTTTTGCGATCTTTAATTTTCTTGAATATAATAAAAGGAATTAACTAAACTAACTAACTTTAAAATTATTCGGATAAGCGCTAATTGCGAAGATATTAAAATTGACCAATTTCATTTTGTTAAAAAACCAAGTTTTCTGAACCAGAATTAAACTTTGAGAATTTCTGCGCAAAAATAGCACAATTTCAAGGTAATTACCAGTCGTAATTAAATGTCGTCTTATAGATATTTTCCCTGAGGATAAATTGGGAATAAATTACAAATGTTAAAATCGTAAAATGTTTCAAAATCTACTATACAAGAGAACAAACTACAATCGAATCGCATATATCAATACAATGAAGACGACTTTCGATATCAATTTTGATATACATCAGCTATGCAACAGCATATACACAAAAGTATAAAGAAAAAAAGAGAAACTGTCAATAAAAAATTTAGCCGTGAGATTTATTCGAAAAAAACTTGTTAACAATCAAAACTTAAATTAAAAGTCGTCTTAATGGTATTGATAATACTGCCGACCACTATATGTAGTTTAAAAATTATCTAAAATTTATACTTCTATACATTTTGTTATGTTTGTTTACATTTTTGTCAAAAAATGACGTCAATATTAAAATTTTTCTGTTTTTTTATTGAAAAATTATTACTTTTTATCACTTTAAAGTTTTGTTAAGAAATGAAGTCAGTATTTTATAATTTTCTGTATTTTTTCCCTGAAAATTAGGTCGTTACGTTGAGGATATTCCAGATCAAGAGAAAGAAGGGTTTAAACATCTATTCAGAGCTTTTGACCGGGATGGAAATGGATTTATAAACTTTAGGTCATTTTTTATTAAAGAATTTTGTTTAAAATTTAAATGAAAATTGTCAGAGATTGGAACTTTTGTGTGCATTTTTCATAAACATGAACATGAACAATACTAATTTTTAAGTTATTCCTGAAGGGTATAACCATCACGGGATTTCGAACAGGAATGAACTTAATCCGTAAATCTTGATAATCAATGTGGACACTTTTTAATTTAATGATCAATAGATCTGCAGAAGATGGAGATCAATGCTTGATCCTGAGACCTGTAAGTTCACAACATAAAAAAACAATTATCATTGTGATACGGTTTTACTCTTACAAAGATTGAAAGCTATGCACACCCTTCCAACATACAATTTCTCTTTTATCATTTATTTTCAATTACATTGAAACCCTTAATAACGAATACGTCGAAAGAATTCATCAATGTCGTATTCTTTCTGCTAATGGAATGTTGCAGATATTTAGTTTTTTAATTAAATGATTATAAGGAACTCCTCAAAACTGTTCCCGCATATTCATGGATATTTATTTATTTTCGCAAATACTGAAATTTACGTAATATATAGTATAAAACTCATTGAAAAATTGTCAAGACGACATTTGATAAATTCTTCCGATGTATTCGTTATTAAGGGTTTCACTGTATAAAAATTGTATTTTTCAGAGAATTTTTTCTAAAATGTTTAAAAGCAAAACGTCCTTTAAACCAAAAACAAAAGACCCAATACAACAAAACGCCCGATGTAACAAAACGCCCAAAATCAGAAAAAAAACCGTCCTAAACAATGAAAGTATTAATATTAAGATCTAAAAACATCAAAACTTGTAATCCACATCTACAGTGAATCCCATAATGCTGTCAATATTTGTTGAATAAATAGAAATTTTATATGTTTCCACTTATAACTCCTCTTGCTGTCGAGCAACTAATAAAATGCTGTCGAGCAACTAATAAAATGCTGTAGAGCAACTAATAAAATGCTGTAGAGCAACTAATAAAATGCTGTAGAGCAACTAATAAAATGCCTGATATTTAACCAGATAATTTTATTTACTCAACATTGTGCTTAAAATTAAAACTTGACGTAACAGAGTAATGTCCCGCCATAAATTTTACCTTTGCTTTTTGTTTGCTTTACAGTTTTCTTGTCGTGCAGTGTAAGAAATATACTTTAACCACGGGCAGCCGTAGTACATTTGAATTTCCGAGCCGGGTCAACCTTTCCGGTTCAAGTCCCAGTGTGTACTGTACCTAGCTCTATGGATAGGACTAGCCGGTGGAACAAGATTGACGCGGTCAGACTTTATGCTTCATAAAGGTTCAATTTACTTTTACGAAAGGGGCAGAGGTGCAACATTTGTATTGATAATCTTGTTCAGGAAGAATCTCTTCGATTGGTGTTTAGATTGTATGATACTCAAAATAGGTAATATATACTTTTTGTAAAAAAGTTTGGATTCAGAACAAAATATATTAACTGAAACAAGACATATTTTTATCCATTTCATGAGTCCGAGAACACTTTCAAGGAAACCGTATAAGTTCATATGACCATCTGTTTATAGGTCATAGGTTATAGGTGATTTGCAGATTTTTGCTTCAGTGATAACAAAAAGAAATTATCAGAAATAAGCACGTTTAAAGTAGATCAGACGACAGAATAGTTAAATGGTACCCTTGTGAATTGTGACTTATAATTCGTCTGCAGATATTTTCACTTAAATCAATGAAGAACAACTTTAGAAATATTTAAAATCAGTTTTAAAAATATTTCACTGAATTTAACAATATTATTTCTACTAACGTAAAGTATATAAATATCATGCAAGAAGGTTTCAAAAAAGGCATTTTTAGAAACTTAGCTCTCAACTTTATCTTAGGAAGGAAATAAGTATGCACGAGGCGGCAATAATCTGGAACAAGGAAAAGAAACAATTGCAAAATTTATCAGCAAAATATGTGCAAACTTTTTTCTTTTCTAATATGCTTTATAAAGTTATAAAATGATGAAATCCAATGAACGGAAATATAATTAGTTTTGTATGTTATATTGTCCCTTTCATAACAGTGGTCGGGCATTATATCAATACATGAAGACGACTTTTTATTTAAGTTTTGAAAGTTTACAAGTGTTTTCAAGTGGTTTAGGAAAGCTTTTTAAATTGACAGCTTTTCTTTGTTTTTATGTTTATTGCATCCATGCTGTCTAAAAGCTTTGATGTGAATCAAAATTAAAATCGAAAATCGTCTTCATTGTATTTATAGGTTTTTTTTATTAACAAAGTTCTAAAAATGTCACATTGGTCAATAATCTACTCTATGATCGTTGATTTGTTTGCAATTGATTTATATAATATTGGGTTCCATCTGGATTCCTCCCATGCAGAATTCCTCCCACGGGATTCCTCCCATGGGATTCCTCCCATGAGATTCCTCCCACCAGGATTCCTCCCACACGGGATTCCTCCCCCATAGGATTCCTCCCAAACGGGATTCCTCCCCCATGGGATTCCTCCCACACGGGATTCCTCCTATAGGATTCCTCCCATAGGATTCCTGCCACGGGATTCCTCCCACATGGGATTCCTCCCAAACGGGATTCCTCTCCCATGGGATTCCTCCCACACGGGATTTCACCTACAGGATTCCTCCCACAGGATTCCTGCCACATGGGATTCCTCCCACAGGATTCCTCCCACACGGAATTCCTCCCACACAGAATTCCTCCCACTGAATACAGAGTAGATAAGTGTATATATTTTAATACTTTATTGGAGCAGCTGACAATCTAGCTGCAAACAATCCTCCTGCCGGGCGAAAGTATAAAGTCCTATCAGAGAGACTTGCTGCCAAAGTCAATAACTATCAGGCCAGCCAAAACAAATTGGCCTACCTCAGAGCAGTTGCTAACATTTTCAGCTTTGCATGAATTCTTTAGTATAAATTTTTATCAAGTTGTATATTTATAAAATCAAGTTGTATATTTATAAAATCAAGTTGTATATTTATAAAATCAAGTTGTATATTTATATAAAAAAAAAATATTTTAGATTAGTTTACTAATTTTCTTTTGAATCAATATTTCCTATCTTTTAAAAATGCTTCCACTTCTAAAATATTCTTTCCTAAAAAAAATTAAAAATGGCG
The DNA here is from genome assembly GCF_000591075.1 of Eurytemora carolleeae. Lineage (NCBI taxonomy): Eukaryota > Metazoa > Arthropoda > Copepoda > Calanoida > Temoridae > Eurytemora > Eurytemora carolleeae. The sequence goes on along the minus strand of NW_019396922.1, from coordinate 29,666 downwards.
TGTTAAAATACTTGACCTCCTCGTAGTGCATGCTGGTTCAGACAGACAAAGTATTAAATCATATATGATCACTATAACATAATCAAATGCGGGGATCTTATCCGATGTGGATCCTTAGTTAACAACTGTGGGAGGAATCCTCTGTGGGAGGAATTCCATGTGGGAGGAATCCTGTGTAGGAGGAACCCTGTGTGGGAGGAATCCTGTGTGGGAGGAATCCTGTGTGGGAGGAATCCCATGTGGGTGGAATCCTGTGTGGGAGGAATCCCATGTGGGAGGAATTCTGTGTGGGAGGAATCCTATGAGGGAGGAATCCTGTGTGGGAGGAATCCCGTTTGGGAGGAATCCTGTTGGGAGGAGTGCCGTGGGAGGAATCCTGTTGGGAGGAATTCCATGACTACCATAATATTGATATGCGGGAAAATCTTAAATTTGATTGGATTGACACAGTTAAAACTGATGATAGGGATTTTAAAAAAATACTGTTCTAACAAGATTTATTATTTTTTCTACATTTTGTTTCTTGACATTTTGTAGTTTAATATTTATGAGACGGATCAGGATAAAGAACGAACCGTGGTGAGTAGTAAATATAGTATAATTCATATGCTGGTTAAAATCATTAAAAGTAACTTTAGCTATACAGTCCCCAGCTCATATTAAGTGCAATCTAACTCAATATTATTTGTAAAAATGTTGTTCGTGTAACTGTACATTATTTTATTTTAAAGAAACACCAAACGTTGGTATATTTTGCGTCCAAGGTTATTGATTTACAAAGGGTTCCCTTTAATCCTTTTTCTAAGAAACAATGATAAAGATATTATTGTTTTTCTAACTGAAAACCAAGCCAAAGCTTTTTTAATTAGATTAGTATTGATGGCACTCTTGAAATAAAGGGTTAATTACCATGACGTAAAAATTTTCATCTTTAAATCAATTCTTAAAAATCAAATTAAAGTTGTGCCCCAAATTTTTCCAGCGGGGGGCGTCCCATAACTTTTCCAGGGAGGGGGCTATGGGAGGTCCCTCCGATTTACCAGGGAGTATGTCACCCTCCTCCCCCCCCCCCCTACCTTAAGCCTAACATCATTTGTACAAAGATTACTTCAGATTGATGAAGAGACTTTTGTTTCTAAAAGTTTGATCAGGTATCTTTTATATTATAAATAAAGAAGATATGGAACTATTTCTTAGACCTTGTTTTACCTTAAAGTTCTCAACCCTGCATGAAGTTTTGGGTTGGAAAAATGACTTAACTTATGAATTTTTATTAGAATATATAAAAAAAAATAAAAATGTCATGGAAAACAAGCTACAGGGACGGTAAATATTTTATCAAACAATAAACGTTATATTAAAAATATAGCAAGAAAAACTGGTTCAGTAAAGTAACCCAATAAAGTTTTAAGGGCAGGGTTTCATTTTAACAATATAACAAGTTCCTCTTTTAAAAGAAAAAGATTTTTTACAATATTTTAGACTCGAAACTGGAAAACTACAGGCTCAGCTGTGATGTGTACATGTAAAAGCGTACAGTACATTGTACACAGAAACATTCACAATTCGTAAAATAGAGATTATAAAATAAATCAATTATTGTAAATGATAAGAGATACATACGCATGTTTTACAAATAAATCTTTCTTACCTAATACCTATGCAATAAAAAAATGTAAATATAGCTGTCTGTTTCTATCATATGTATTCTTACAGGTTGAAAAAATAAAGTCACTGCTTAGCAGGGTTTAACAATTCTGTGAATCCATTGTAAACTATTGCATTAATAATGACAAATGGAAAAGGAAAGTTTAGGCAAGGAGTGGATATTTTCGACAAAAGAACTTTTGATTCTTGTAAGTTCATCTTGGACAGTGCTTCAGAATACAGCCTCGTCTACAATATTTTCCTCGCAGCAGACAGAATAAAACCGGTTTCATAGTGTATGGTGCACAACCTATCAGGTTTCTACTTTCTGTGTTTTCATTTTCCTTGATTCTGGCAAGAGTGAGGGGGAGCTTACAGGGGCGTACGAGGGCTTTTGTTTAGGGGGGGGGCACAATTTGCCCCCCCTAAATTTTTTTGGTCCCCCCCTTGGCAATATTGTGCCCCCCCCCTTAAAAACCCCTTTATTGAAAAAATATTAATACCTTTCTTAATTTTTTTGCCCCCCCCTGGACTTGTTTTGTTCACCATAGAAATACACCTTAGAGTCTAAAAATTATTCCTTTGCTTGAAAAACTAACTTTTTGACTTAATAAATTTATCACTTAACTCCATCACAGCTAACTAAATCAATAATCACAGCATCAATAAAAATTATATTTTTACTAATAAACGAATTTTTTTCTGAAATTTTTAGATAGAATTTACTCAATCAACATATTCAACAACTCTTTTCAGCTACAATTTTCTGGGATTTGCTTACACAAACATTTCAATGATTTTTTTCAGTAGAGAGGTCAGACAGCCTTATAGGGTGTAAAGCTATAAGTGCAAGATCGTTAAGTCTGCTCTCCGTCATAGTACATCTTGTGTAATGAAGTATTCTCTTTAGAAGGCTAAAACTTTTCTCTCCTTGTAATAACAGTGAATTTAGACAAATCCTTAGTCTTTGTCATTGTCAGGTGTTACTTTCGAAACGTAGTTTCCTTTTAATTTTGTATTTTTGGAACTCCCAGGGGGGGGCAAGAGGACTACTGCCCCCCTTAGGTACACCACTGTGCCTGACCTGAGGAAGGGAAATGCAAGCAGATGTAATATTAAAAGAGCCTCCCCCATGGGTGCCCCCCCTCAGCCTCTCAGGGGGGGCACGCGTAGAGGGGGCGGGGGGGGCGGCCCCCCTCGTACGCCCCTGAGAGAAGCATAGAGAAACCCCTCCTACTCTGCACTATTATTTTCTTTTTTTCCAAGCAGGGTGTAATGCCATGTTTTATTCCGCACAGAATTTTGTTCAGCCGCAAGAAACTGGAGAGAGTTGTATAAGAACCTGACTATTCTGAGCTTCCTTGATGCCTACAGAGGCGCAACTAGGGGGGACGGCCGGGCGCGCGCCCTCCCCTAGCACCTGAGAGGGGGGGCGCGGCCCCCCTGCAGAATGAAAAGAAAGAAAGAATGGCGAAAATCAGTATCACTGTAAAAAACCTCCATTCTCCAGGTTAATACAGTATATAATATTTTCCATTTGTTTGCTGGGGTGTATCCGGGGGATTTACACCCGGCCCTGGCTAAAGTTTCTTTAGTTTGCCAGTTTCTCTCTTTCACCCTGTATCTCTGAGTACTTTTAGAAGCACCGAGAAAGGCCAAGTTGTTGCTTCTCTGAAAGCTAGATGCACACTGGTTTTATGACAATTAATTTCAATTTTTTTCAGGAAGATGAAGAAATGAATGTTGTCTTAAATTGGGAAAAAATAACCGGAATGTTCTCTGACCTCGGATTTTCCGACCAAATAATGTATTTTCTCTTTAAAAAGGTCGTTAATAATGGTTAACAAAAGGTCGTCGTTAACAGTTAACGAAGGATCATTTTTAAAAACAATTTATTATAAAAAAAGTGAAAATAATCCATCCCTAGCCACATGTCAAGAAAAATAAAATATCTTAACTTGAAAAAAAGTTTAACATGTGGCTACCGGGTTGTTAATTGTTTTTTTTTGGTTTTTCGATCGTTTTCAAAAACGATCACTTAGTTTTCGGGAAAGAAAACAATCCTTTTTAAAAATAACTTTTAGAAAACGATCGTTTTTTAAAAATAACGCTTTTAAAAAAAAAATTTCATTGAAAAATAGGTTTTTAAAAATGAAAGTAATTAGATGTATGTTATCATGTTTATATGTTTTAGGAGGGGTTGGATTCGTTGGATGAGTAAGGAGAGGTAGAAAACAGGTTAAGAGAAAATGACGTCAGTGACAGAGTCACACAGTTAGTTTAGTTACGAAGTGTTCAAAGTTAGGATTACTAGAAATTATATAGGCTGTCTATCCGACATAAAATAGCCGGGAGTATCCTAAAAGATTGACATATTAAACTCAACAAAAAATATTGCAAATTTTTGTGTGAATGACTAATTTTGTCTTGTAATTCAACGCGGCATGGGCGCGAGTATCTCCTTTGGGCTTCTGCCTCAGGGTTATTGTGAATGAAAAACCCCTAAATCTTGAAAAGACGACATCTAGTGTTCTATCTTTAATGTTCTTCTCTGATTTTCTAATTGAACTAAAATGAATAGCTCTTTTGCTCATGGTAAATTGAAAAGTCAAAATGACTGTCTTATGTTTATCTGATAAAATTGGCAGAGTTTACTATTTATATTTATATGCTTATTTCTTAGTATTAATTTAGTAACTTATTGTTTTATAAGACATATAGGGACAGGGTTACCCACAAAGGATGAGACTTCAGAGACAACTGTACGGAATTTATACTGTCCCTGCAGCTTCACTTGTTTCTTTCTTTGCAAACTCATTAAATATGCCTTTTTAAAGACTAAATTCAAGGCAGAAGTCTCACTTTGATCTTCATGAGTTTCAGGTCGTCTTTACAGTCTCATCCTTTGTGGGTATTATTATTTATTTCCCTGGTTAGTCCGGGGTGCAGTGCAAAATTGAGACTTTTATCACTAATACGAATACGACCCATAAACCCTGTATAAGAATAATTTTTTCTTCTGGAATACACTGTATAAATGTAGTTTGGAGGAGGTACATTACTGCATATACATGTGTTTTTGTTGGTGCCAATTCACGTGACCCCAAGAGAATTTACGAAATTTGAAAATTTAGATAAAACAATATTTTGAATTTTGATTTGTTCAAAATGTTAAATCAACCACACGAAAAAAACTAAAATATCTGCAAAATTTTACATTCTTACTTTTTTTTATAATGTATTCAAAAATATGGTCATTGTTAAATTATATTTTTTAATATTGCTGCATAGGTTAGGGTACAGGACGGTAGAAAGGTTAAAAGGACTAAAATATCCCAAACCTTTTTTATTAAAGATACATATCTTAAAACTACATTTTTGAAAAGCCCTTGACAAATTTAAGTATAACCATGTGTAACATCCGATAATTTGTTGTAAAATAAATAAAAAATTCTATTTTTCAGACCTTTTTTGGGCATTTATTTCAAACCTATCGCCCAAACTATTAAAGTTGGCAGTCTATTTTTTTTCAATGAGCAGGCCTTGAAATATCGGGCTATGAATTGAATATGCATTGCAACCAAATACCTTTACCCTAGATTCAGACCCCCTCCCCCCCCCAGGCTCTACATAGATTCAGACCCCCAGCCTTTATAGGGTTAATAATAGAATCTGCAATTATCCTAACAAAAGATAAGAGGAAAAAGTAATTGTTTGCCCTTCATCATTATCTTTAAGTTGATATCTATTATTTGGTAAACAATAAAATAATCAGTTTAATAATTTTTATCATATTTACAGAGTTCAGAAACATTGCATGTAGGCTTTCCAAAAATACTACATTAAAAAAGGCCCCATGAAGGATAAACCTAAAGAGGAGGAGGCCTTGAAAGATGAACAGAAAAAGGAAGGGTACAGGGAGGATAAACAAAAAGAGGAAGACAACATGGAAAATAAATGTAAAGGTGAAAACAAAGAGGAGACCCACATGAAAGATGAACTCAAAGAGGAGGCCCGAATGAAAGATGAACACAAAGTGGAGGCCCACATTAAAGATGAACACAAAGAGGAGGCCCACATTAAAGATGAACTCAAAGAGGAGGCACTTATGAAACATAAACTCAAAGAGGAGGCCCACATGAAACACAAACTCAAAGAGAAGACCCACATAAAAGATGAACTCAAAGAGGAAGCCCACATAAAAGATGAACACAAAGAGGAGGTCCACATAGAAGATGAACACAAAGAGGAGGCCCACATAAAAGATGAACATAAAGAGGAGGCCCAAATAAAAGATGAACACAAAGAGGAGGCCCACATAAAAGATGAACACAAAGAGGAGGCACACATAAAAGATGAACACAAAGAGGAGACCCTCATAAAATATAAACACAAAGCAGAGGCCCACATTTATGAAAACAAAGATATAGACGATCTCAAAACTGAACACAAAGCGGAAGTGTGGATGAATGATGTAGACATTTTATTGGCCTCTAAATGCCAATGTGAATTAAAAATGGGTATTCTAGACTCAAGCGAGCCTCCTAAATGGCCTTTCCATGGATTAGAAAAGCTGTATGACGAGGTAGGTAAAAAAATAGTTCCAAATATTTGATTCCTTAACATTACCGGAGATTATCCACAAAAGATGGAATTTCAGAGAAGAATTCGCGGGATTTGAACAAAAAATTCTTACTTAAGTTTTCACTGCATCTTGTTTCTATCTTTGCTATAGATCCTGATTATACTTTATAAAAGCATACATATTTGGCGAAGCCTAAATTTACCTTAAGATACTCATTTACTGAGTTGCAAACTTGCAGGTCGTCCTAAAGGAAAAATCCGTTTAAGTTAATCCTGTTTCTTAAAAATCAAAATCGAGGAAATCTAATAACAAAAATAACTTGACTCGTATACAAAGTGGGATATTGGGATAGGCGCATAAGAGACTGGATTTAGGACGATTGTAGCAATTTTGAAGTGATTTCACTTTTTTCCCGGAAATAGGGTTTCCACAAAATGGCTAGATCTTTTGCGCAAAATTTTTTTTGCAAACTTTTGCGCTATTTTTTCGCATGAAACGCAATGAGTTTTGCGCTATTTTTTTGCGCAAAACCGGAAATATTATTTGCGCATGAAACAAAATTTTAGTTTTGCGCAATTTGCGCAAAACCGCAAGTTTTACGCAAAATGTAACTTTTTAGGCAAATTGTCAAAAATTGATATTCTAAGCTTAGAATTAAACAACTGAAGATTTATTCCATACATAAAAAGAATATTAACATATACGAGTATGATAACGATTATACTATACACTCAATTGGTTACTTCCAGTTACAAAAAGTTTAAATCAAGGGACCCAAATTAATAAAATAGCAATTAGAGAGTGTGAAACTTGGCAATATTTTAATCCTATTAGATAATTTCAAGTGAATAAGGTGCGCGCCCGTGAGATTTGAACTCTTCTTAACTGTCATTGGTCAATTATGTAAAAGTGACCAATAGGAAAATATTCCAAAACAAGATTTTTCCAGAATTGAATTATAAGAAACACACGCTGTCACCAACCGTTTGATTTTTACGAAATTGCGGAATTGCACAAAACTCTAGTTGCGGAATTGCACAAAACTTGAGTTTCACAAAAGCAGAATAGGGCAATTTTGCGCTAAATGACTTTTGCGAATGATTGCGCAAATTGTTGTTTTTTTTCGTGCAAAACTGATGTGCAAAGAAAGAAAAATTTTGCGTTTCGTTCCGCAAAAATTGCGCAAAAGTTTTGCGCATGGAAACCCTAATTGGAAATATAATATTCACTTTAAAGCCCGAATTAAACCTTACAAACCTAAATAGATAACTGAAGGAGTTTTTACAGATCGTCATTAAAATCTCATCCTATGTGGAAAACGGACAGTTTCATAATTGCCATGATATGCAATTGCAAACAGAAAAATGCAATAATAAAATGAGAAATTACGCACATACAAATTGCTTTTTGATAAACTATGCTTTTAGGGCGCTTCACAATATCTCCTATTTTAATTGTGAACATGTTCTCTTTGTGTACATTGTAAAACAATTCAAAATAAGTTTGCAGATTTAAAAAAAAAAATTCGTGGATTTTCAAAATGTTCAAAAATTTAATGAAAATTGAATTTTGATGGAGGCAAATTTTTGAAATTTTGATCATTCATAAACCTTCCTAGGGGCCAAGTGAGGTTTCACACAAAATTTGGGCCTGATTGGTTCAGCCGTTTTGACGTGTATTGGATACAAACAAACCCAGACAGACAAGCAAAGTTTAAATATAGATGATGGTATCAATTGTGGATATTGTCTGTCCAGGATCCATATATTCAGAGATGGGCGTATTCACCTTTTTTTCATTTAGTTCGTTCATCGTTTGTGAATGCAGAATTACCCATTTTTTATTGTTCAAAAATATTTGTTTCGTTTGTTTTCAAAATGATCATTTATTTTCCATCTTCTTCATTCGTTTTCAACATTTATTAAGTAAAATCGTTCTTTCAGTAAAAACAACAATAATTTTTTCATAACCTTCGGAAAGTATGATGAATAAGTGTCAAAACTGTGAAATCATTGCAAACATCTGTATATATATTTGGCTTGTCTGTATGTTTGTTTGTATGCAATAAACGTCAAAACGGCTGAACCGATCGGGCCCAAATTTTTTGTGGGACATCACATGACCACAGGGAAGGTTTATGAATGATAAAAATTTTAAAAAATGTGTTTTAAAGGTTTTTAATTTTGTAAAAAAAATTTAAATTCTTGAAAATCCTTGAATTTTTTTTTTAAATCCGCAAAATTTTGTTCTTCTTTGTTTTAAAATGTAAACAAAAAGAACATGTTCACAATTTGAATAGAAGATGGGCGCGAAGCGCCCTAAAAGCCTAGTATTGCAAATTAGTGAGGCATTGTTAACACTGAGGAATAATATCTACATTAAATGTTCCAAAAAAATTGTAATACATATATAAATTGAAGAAATAAATATTCGATTTACAAACTAAAAATGAAGTTTACAATAGGTTGTTTTTTTAGCGGGGATTTACCTTGATACTCATATGTTCTATAATTTTTCATTATGGGGAAAAAATAATAATGCATGTTTGTTCAGAAATTCAAAATCCATTATAACAACAAAAACTGGACAGTCCCAGATCTAGGTAATAATAAACATTCTACAATAAAAGGAATTAAGTCTTAGCCACAAACTAAAATGTTCTACTTAAACTACTGAGTTGCAAAGCTATATGGTTTAGAAAATCAGAGTTTGTTGCAAAGACTCAACAATTTCTTTGTAATACTAATCCAACCTAACCCTCGTCGGAGACCCAAAACTTTTCATTTTAAAAATTTAGGGGTTAAAAAAAAGTTTGGAGTCCCCATTTAAAAGATTGGGTTCTCCATCAAAAATTTTGGGGTTACAAAAAAATCATCGGGTTTCCAATGAAAATCTGGTGTTGGGTTTTCTATTTTCAATGAAAATTTGGGGTCTCCAAAGAAAAGGTTGGGGTCTCCGATGAAAATATTGGATCTACAATGAAAATCCAAGGGTCTCCTGCAAAAAACTGGAGGTCTCAGATGAAAATTTAGGGGTATTCAATAAAAATCTGGGATCTCCGAAGAAAAGTTTGGAGTCTTTGGTCTTCGGATTTCCAATGAAAATCTAGGGGTCTCCCATGAAAATCTGGGTCTCCAATGAAAAGTTTGGTGTCTCCCATAAAAGGTTTAGGGTCTTGGATAAAAATATTGGGTTTACTATAAAAAATCTGGAGTCTATAATAAAAATGTAGGGATATCCAATGGAAGTCATAACGGTCTCTCTGAGTCACTAATGAAAAGTGGTCTCAAATAGTAATTCATTAATAATGATTTCGTCCCAAACTCCTTCATCAGTAAAACACAAGGAGTATGAAATAGAAGGGAGATACAACTGACGCGGCCTTCACTACCATATGATTTTCCATGCTTTGCAGATGGTACTCCATTTGTATTCCACATATACAATAACCTATTCTGAATATGTCTTATACAAATGGAGTACCATCTTCAAGGCATGTAGAATCATTAGGTAGGGCGGGCCGCGTCAGTTGTATCTCTCTTCTATACTCCTTGGTAAAACATTAGTGAAGTAGATATATCCGTGGGATCTTCTATTCATAAAGTTGTGAAACTCACCTGTCGTCAATTTATTGATTTAAATTGTCTGATGTGACCAATCAGTCTCTGTAGAATTGAGATGAAGAAGCTAAAAATTGCAAACTGAAATCTGTAGATAATATTGAACTATCTAGCATAATATTTCAGGGACACACAAATTGGAAGAATTCTACAATCTACCAGTAAACAAGGAATATTTTTATCAAATTATTTGGCAGTGGCAGCCAGACATCAGTATCAATAAAAACATGGTGTATCTTGACTTTTTATGGCATTGTTTAAGGCCCATTTTCAAACATTTAATTTTTTTTACTTTAAAAGTGCTCCACAATAATAAATTAGTTATTTTTTTCATTGTACAACGGTATTTTTGATAAGTTTGCTTTTAATACACTATGAAAAAATGTTTTTCAGATCAAATGTATTAAACAAAACGATTTTTCAAAAGAATTTATAAAAACGATTTTAAAAATCGTTTTGAAATTTTATTTTTGAAAAATCGCCATTAGTCTATGCAGACACGAGCCTCCCAGATTTCTAAGCAGACCGAGCCGGCGAGCCTCCACCATGCAGGAAGAGCCTAAGTTCTTCAGCAAACGAGCCTCCACTATGCAGAATAGTTTCCACAAAACTCCTGTTTATACATATATATATATATATAGTAAAGAATTTTTGTATTTTTTTCGAAATAGTGGCATTAAAAGTTTTCATGATCAGATGTATTAATCAATTATTATAAATGGTGACTAACAATGACTATTAAAGTTGTTTATAAAGCTTTAAGCATTTTTTAGGCAAAAAGGAAAACATTTAGAGAAAAATTTCTTAAAGTAATTTTATTTGAAATTTTATAATCTTTGATTTAAATGATACTTTTTAAAAAATTTTTGTCAGATTAAGATAATCAAAAATTTGACATTGACAAATAATCCGAATCTAAAACCATTTCCCAAACAAGGTATTGCTTAAATCAAAGATTAAAACAAAATAAACTAAGTTCAATTCAGAAATGATTTTACAAATAACCTTCTCACTGCGCAAGAAATGTTTTATTGTAAAACATAAATCTTATAAACCACTTTATGAGTCTATATAAGTTACAAATCATGACAATCAATAAGCAATATATAACTAAAAGTAAAATTCTTGTACCACTATGTTACATGTAAAAACCAGGGTTTAAAGGAAGCTATCCTGTATAGCAAAGGCTTGTTTACTGCATAGAGGTAGATCTTACTATATAGCAGAGGCTCTTACTGCATAGCGGAGGCTCAGTCTTCCTAGCAAATCTGGACAGCTCTTGTCTGTCTGATCATGGCGTCCAGGAGGGTTCCCCTCCTTGCTGGCCCTGGTATTGGGCCAACTAAATTGAGAAGATGTTCGCTTTAGTAAAGGATAGAAATAAATTGCATTACAGGGTAAAAATGTGGTATCTATGCCAGTTGGTGGACCATTATCTGAATATATTCATAATGGAGAAAAGGTAAATTACAAGAAACACTATTTATTTTATATATTTTTATTGGGGGGGGGCATTTGGATATGATTTTATTAACAAGGAAAAGAGATTTTAACGAGGGGTTTAAATCATTTATTTTCCAACATTGGGCTCATCTAAAATGGACCTTTTAAGAAGTACTTTATTTACGGGTTCTAAATCTATTGATCAGTTGGATACGTTTTCAGAATTAGTTTTTTTTAAATTATTAAATAACGAAGACATACAATGTAAAAAAAAATTCTTCAATAAACTACAGGTAAGGAACATGTTGAGAAAATAAAAATTAATCTTATCATCGAAAATAAGTAATCTTGTTCAATTATTAGTTTCTATTTTCTCATTATTCACAAAGATTTTCAAAGATTTTCTAGAATTATTATTGAAAAGACGACATTTGATGAAATTGAAGAAATCTGCGAATAAATTCAAAGAAAATAAGAAATCCAATATAATAATGAAAACGAAATAATCGATTTTAGCATTGATTTTTTGACAAATTTCTATTGAGAAATATGTTCCTAACCATCTGATTAGATTACTGTATAATTCTTACTTTATTTTTCGTTGTCGTTATTTAATAATTTAAAAAAACTAATTCTGAAAACGTATCCACCCCCAAAATAGGAGTTTTGAACGTAGAATTTGCGCTCAAACTCTGGATTTACAGATCTTTAAAAAGTTTAATATGTCTCAAATGAATCTGAAAGAAGTTTTCCACAACAATGCATACTCTGTTCAACTACCTTACATAGACGGTCACTCCCTTTAAAAGGAGTGACCGGCTAGACATGGTTGTTTAATCTAAGAGTGCAGTATTGTGAAGATATTTTTTCAAATTTAATAATTTCTTAAAGAATGATTCTTAAAAGCAGGCCTGCAAGTGCACATTTTGTAGGAATTTTTAAAGATCTAATTTGTGCTCTTACGCAGCAATAGGTTATAGGTCTCAAATGAATTCTAAAACAGTTCTCGACAATACTGCACTTTTACCTCAACTATCTTGACTACAGTTGTTCACTCCCTTTAACATTCATATTCTATGCTATGTAAAACAAATCAGAATTTTTAAAAGAAATCTTTATTTAGGTCAAAGCTAATGATCATCAAGAATTTTTCTTTTCACAGCTGAAGGGTAAGTTTTCAGTATTAGTTATTGATTAGGTGACTAGATCTGTGGGTGGCTGGGTAGCAATCTTGAAATAAGCCTGTCTGTTCTGATAAGATTATCAAACCTTTAACGAACAGATCGTAACAAGTTTTAGCTTGCCATGCTCTAATTAGGCCCCTTAACAAAGAATATACTGAATGCCTGTTTTGTTGTGGTGTTTTCACTTGAATTTTATACACCTTTATATATTGAAAACAATAAAAAAAGAATTGAATTGTCTTAAATTGATCCATATGTGATTTCAGAATATAGTAAAAGCATTTTATTTTATGCTTTGCTAAATATTATCAAATAATACGATTAAAAAAATTTCGTAGTAAGATTTCGATTTGTGACTCCACTGTAGACCACCATCACTGTCCCTGGCTACGACCGCCAGGTTAAAATCTTCTGCACTCTGGAAATTTTGGGTTTTTTAACTAGATTATTACTAGTTATTATGATTTCAATAATTTTCAGAATCTGACCTTGATCTTTTTATTGATATTTTGAAATTTTAAATTTCGGATTTTTACCCTTGAATGTACTACATAAAAATTACCAATCTAATGCTTATTATAGCAAATATATATTAAATACAACCAGATTTAAAAATATACACGATAATTATTAATAATATGTTGAATTAACATTATCTTAAGTTTACATGATTGATCCTTCTGTTGAAGTTTGCCCAGGTTTGTTTTAACTGGTGGTATATAGCTTCCCCAGCTTGCTCTGCACATTCATCAAGCCCAAACTTTCTAGCTTTAACAAAAGCTTCAATATGACGCTCAGGCAATGTGGATTTTCCATGTGAATGTTAGTTGATACTTATAAACCTTATGAAGATGCAAGATTAATGATTGAGAACTTTCTTCAAAGTTATTAATCATTATCAACTTGTTCAGTTCTTTGAGTCCAAATCCTTCAGCATGTGGTATCAAATGTTTTACAGCTTCACTCTTACAGATTTTGAGATATAAAAGGTGTACACCAAGATATAGGAGTCAGAAAATTTGAGTTAGTCTTACATCCAAGCTTGCTTAACTGCTAAGTAGAAAAGACCCAGTTTAAGAATAGATTTATAAAAACTTGCCTACAACTTCAAAACATGCAGTGCAAAGCTTGGAAACTAATCCATCTTCAAATAGAGGAGGTTCCAGGGCAGGTTTTGTACTTTTTCCAAATCTCACTGTTCTGTTAATACTGCTTCATAAAATCTGAACATTGGCAAAAGTAAATTTTTTTCCCATTTTTTTTTAAAGATTTTCCAACCTTTCTCTATGATATAACTAGTATACATAATGTTAACATAAAAAATACAATTAATGGGTTTAATGTTTATCTTTGAAATTTACTATATCCTGTTCCCAATGTATTTTGAGTCTCCTTTGTCAAGCTTATAAAGGTTTTTCTTATAACCACTGCAGATTACAGCTGGACAGATCTATTTTTCTCTGCTTTGACCGGATCTTTACTTCAATTGTGAAGGTCAATATGTGATCTGACTTTTTTTTGAAGTATGAAATCCATCCTGGTGGTTTGTAATTCCACTGTTTAGGGATTTAGGTGTAAGGACATTTCATAGAAAGGCATTTCAGGTAGGAGATTTCATGGACATTTCATAAATGAAGAGAATAAGGTGCAGTTGAAGAACTGCTTCTTGCCCTCATTCATGGCTAATCAATATTTCAGATGTAGCCGAGAAAACTGAAGAAAAGGCAGTCCTCATGCATAAATTTGATTTTAATGTTTTCCTCAGACATTCAGTAGGAACAGGTATGCTAACTTCATCTAAACATAATTTCAAATTTTAACTTAAAACTATTTGTATTTATTTGATTTAGATGTATCTACTTCATTTGCTGAATATCTCTGTGTTGATGAGCACATCGAACATTTTAGGTTGGTGTTCCTGGTCTTTTTAATAGTTTCTAGAGTTAATTCCAAACTCAAGTTTAGTTCATGTTTAATCACTTTTCAATGATTAAATATAAATATGGGGAAAACGGTATCTTTTTTAAGTGGAACTCAACCCTAAAATAACTAAGTTCTTGGCATAGCATAAACCTTTTATTTTCTAATATATATATTCTAGCAATGGTATGTTGCAAATCTTTTATATTATAAACTTAGACTACATAGTCCAACCCAATTCATTGTTGTTTTAACATCAATGGTCTACAGAACAGACACATCAAAGTTTCTGACAAGACAAGTATTTTTTGAAAAACAGAGTAAATATATAAATGCCTGTGTTTTAGATCCGTTCAGATGAATTTCCAAAGTGTGACAAGCCCATCCTTTCATACGTAAGTAAAACATGCTTTAGCTTCTCTATTTAATTAACTGATCATTAAAAAGTGATTGTTTGTCTTTAAAAAAAACAAATATTTCTATATTCAGAATTCTAGCGGATCCTCAAGAAGACATTATGGATGCCTTCATTGGTATATTAAAAGTGTGTGGTGCTGAGGGCAATGCTGATTGGACTAAAAAACAAATGGTGAAAGCCATAACACATCATTTGTTTCGGATAGAAAACGTTTTGATTTTTTCTGAGAAAAAAGTAATTTTCTTGTTTCACATCTCCAAAAGTATTACCAATAAGTATTATAGGCCAGCGAGAAGATTTCTTCTTTCAGCTACACATAGACTTCATCAGGGTTTTCATGAGGTTCTTCAAGATTGGACAGTTGTATCATCCTTGTATTTCCCAATTGATGAAAATATGACTTCAGTTGAACAATCGAACAAATATTCAATATTCAACAAAGCATGCAACTCCTGCAAACCATTTTTACTGGACAAAAATAAGGAGAGGCTCTCATTCCTGATAAACAGTGTTCTCAGCAGTAAACCTACACACACAGAAGACAATAGAAATGGGATCATGAATCTTCTGGTAGGGCTGACATTTTATTATGACAGCATATTCTTTAAAGACATAAGTGCTGAATTGAATATGAAACCTGAATCAAGCTCTGTTGCAACAGACAGACCTTTAATACTTGATGCCACAGAATGTTCATGTCAGCTAAAACTTGGTATATCAAGTCCTCTATCTAATCTAAAAGATACTGTTACCATAGATCCTTTGTATTTAAGTCTTGAAGATGTCTCTGTTGCCTATTTTAAAAATTCAATCATTGGAGTTAAATTTCCTAACCTCATGGAACTGATTGCTGACGAAACTACTGCAACACATTTGGACGCATTTGACAAGGAGGTCATAGCAATTCCAGTAGATCATGAACCCTATCAAACTGAATCTAAACCTGAATTGGAACCTAAATCTAAACCTAAATCAGAGCAAGAAAAGGAAGATGGCCCAATTGTAGCATTCTATGGAGAAGATTTGGTTTATGGAAAAACTGTTTCAGTTCTGAAGAATCTGGATAAACCAGCATTTGCTATAAAATGCTACCATACAAGTTATTATCTTGCTCCACTGAAGGAACAAGCTGAGACGGAAAGAGTAACTAACTGCAGTAACAAAAATAAAAACCAGTTAAAAGTGAATCTTGATAAACTAAAGATGTATGAACCTCTGAACAAAAAGGAACTCCTAGTTTGTTCACTTTTTGAATTAGACCTGCGTCAAAAGGAACAATATACAAGACTTCTTAAGCAGAAATGTAATGGTGAACCAGAAGAGGAGATTGAGACACCATATGAATTTTGTCAAATTTTTGGAAAGGACGCAGAAATTAAGAAGCATGATTTCGATAAAAGACATTTATCTGAGGTTGTTGAGTACAAACTTTACAAATTTAGGCTGCAGCAGTTGTTTAGGGAAGTTGATTCACTGTTTATACTTCCAGGGGAAAAGCTTATTCTAGAGATTGAAACTAAAACTTCTAAAAAGGAGGCTAACTTTCAATCTCAACTGAAGAGAGCTTCTCAGAAAACTGAAATTACTTTGAAGTTTCTTAAGTCTGCACATGGAGACATACTGTCTGAGGGTTGGAAATATGTCAAAGCCATTTCATTTCCAAGAATCAAGGACATTCAAGAAAAACAGAACTTAGAAAAGATCAAGAAGATCAAAAGTTGTTCCTACTGCATGCAGTTTATTCTGGATAGCAGGATATTGTTTGAAACTTCTTAAAAATTTTTCTTAGAGAGAATGTTATAAGAAGTAAAGAAATAGAAAATGACAAACTTCATAAATTGTTCAGAAAGAAAACTAAAGAAAAATAAATAAGAAATGAATGATTTTTAAATTATGATTTAAATTGCAGAAATGACATGAACAAACAATTATTTTTTTATCTGTAGTATGAGAAGATTTTTATGAAATTTCAACTATATGCCATTAGTCAGCTGCAGAACCTAAGCAGATGGATAACAGGACTTCAAAACTGTGTTCCTCAGAAATTTCCTGTTGGCCATGAGTACAAAAACCTTGTTATTCGATTTCTTGGATTTCTGGCATTAAAGAAGTTCCCAGCAACCAGTTTCTGTCTTGAACACAATCGTAAAATGAATGAGAAAGTAATGATTGGAAGTCAATTTGGATTAACTAATGAAAACTTTATCCCGGCTGAATCCATACCAACTTATTTATTGTGGAGCAAAGATCAGCTAAATGTGATACAATCTCAGGAAACCCATGTTGTTCTCAATGGAGATTATGGGAGCGGTAAAACATTCATCTTGAAGGTAACTTACACCTTAATTATTGCCAATTAACAGCTTAATTATTGCCAATTAATAGCTTCTCTCTTTTAAAAAGCTTGTAAAAAGCTTGTTTAAAATTCAAAAAATTAAATATAAAAGTTGATTTAATTGAATTAATATTTATGCTGATCAATGTATTGTATAACTAGGATTTCCAATGAAAAGATAAATTAGTTTTTTTACTTAATCCATTTTTACTAAAAATGCAAAACTTTGAGAAAAAGTTTGCAAATACAAGCAAAAATTTCTGATGGAATCCCAATGTTTAACTTAATAGTTTCAATTTTCGAGAAAATTTTCTTAACATCTAGGGAAAATCTCAGCAGCTGCTTTGCGAAGAACTAAATTCAGGCATGGTTAAAATCAATCTAAACTAATAGTCTTGTATTGGTAATTTAGTTTAATTTATCATCATCAGTAATGCCTTCTATTTATGTTTCTTGGTTTTTGATCTATAATTTTTGCATTATACATTATATTTTGCCTTGATTTTTAAGGGACTAAGAAAAATGTAAATATAAAATAACATAAAATAATTCATTAATATTTCTTACAATTGGGATATTGCTTTTTTGTCAACAACTTGATTGAACTATTCTAACTAAAAGGCAAATTGAAAAGAAAAGTTCTGTTTATTTCTCTCACTGCAGCAGATTCAGGAAACTTTAAAGATACTTGGAGAGAAGAGAAGATTTTTGATATATGCAACAAACTGGAAGAGTAAGCACCATAACACTCAATACTAAAGAACTAAAGGCACTAATTTGCTAAAACCCCGATAGTTTTAATCTCTTTGATATTTCAAAGTTTGACAATTTGATCTAGCAGAATTAAAAGTTTAAAAGATGAAAGGACTAAAAATTAGGTTTTAAAGGGACAGACCGGCTATGACATGCAGTGTTGTCGACCAATTCTTTAGGATTCATTTGAGACATATAAAACATTTCCATGATGTATAATTACTGAAATTGAGCGCAAAATTGACGTTCAAAATCGTGAATTTGGGTGGGTTCGTTTTAAGAATCGGTCTATTTTTTAGTTATTGAATAACTCGAAGTTAGAATTAATTGTTTCCTTTTTCATCATTATATATATTAAATTTCTTATTTTCTATGGTTTTGTTAGCAAAATTCTTCAAATTCTCCAAATTTTGTCTTTTTAATAAAAATTTCAGAAAATCTGCAGAAAATCTTTGTGATTGAAGAGAGATTATAGAAACTAATAATTAAATAAGATTACTTATTTTCGATGATAAGAGTAGTTAATTTTTATTTTCTCAACCTGTTCCTAAACAGCTAATTTGTCCACAACACTGCATACTTAGTTTAACTACCTTACATAGCTGGTCTGTCCCTTTAACCCTATAAAGGCTGGGGGGTCTGAATCTATGCATAGAAAAAGGCCTTAGAGAATATTAAGTATAAGGTTGAAATACATTTTTAAAGTCCAATTTTTCAAGGCCAGCTCATTGAAAAAATTAGACCGATAACTTCATTAGTATGGGTGTTGGAAAAAAAAGTGCTAAAAAAGGGTCAGAAAAATTAAAAAATATGTATTTTGTTTTAAACAAATATCAAAGTGTGACACATGTTTCTACATCCCTTTTTCATGGGCTTTTCAAAAATATAGTTTGTAGATCTTTACCTTTTGTCACATAAAAGTTGAGGGCTATTTTAGATTTTTTTTCTCAGATCTGACTTTTTTCCGCCCTGTACACCACCCTATGCATTAAAAAAAATTTACTATAAATCCTTTAAATAACTTCTCATTAAAAGTCACAAAATTTCAGTGACAAAAATAAGAGTGCTAGGACAAATAAAACTACAAGGGGGGTGCCAAACAATCCCCCCCCCCACCTGTTTAGGGTTAAGGCAAGTAATCAGTTAAGCAATTTTTAAAGATTATGTAATAAGGATATTTGTTGAAAAATTTTATGAGAGCATTATGGTGTAACTTTTAAGAAACCCAGACATAAAGGTAAGTCAGCATTTCTGTTCTTTAAATTAGTGTTTGGCATCTTATTAAATTCTTTCTTTTTTTACATTTTTGGCTTAACAGAAATCTTTACCCTGTTTCTTCGTTACAGTTAGGGCTGAGTGACGTTCCTGTGGAACAATCGTTCTATCACGGTAACAACACAATGAACAATTAAAACAATAAGGAACACACCCATCTCTAAGCTTTGGCGACGTTCCTTGGGAACAATAGTTCATGGATACAAACAGAAGGGAATGGAATAATGATTTCAAATAAGTTGGAACAATAATAACAAGGTTAAAAGAAAAATTTGAAACTTCCAGGTATTTGGATTGTCTGACCTGGTTAATGTGTATGATGATAAGTTTGGACAGGTTGAAAAGTAAGTTCTTTCTTCCAAAAAAAATTTAAGAATTTTAAGGTTTTTGCACCCTTTTTTTGAATTTCTGAATTTTTGAAATAAAAACAAAACATATTTTGAGACAATTTGTTAAAATTTAGACTAACAAAGTAAAAAAGATACAAATAAAAATCACACGTCTACTTTCAGGTCGACTTTGAATGATCTTGTCTCTCATACCATCTCAAATTATCCTGACCATCATGTTTTTATTGACGAAATTCCAACAAAGTCAAACAATGACAAAGGCTCCGTATTCATTGCATTTAAACCACAAGGTAGGAATAAGTAAATACGATATAATTTAGTACAGTACTTTGATAGGGTTGTAAATATTAAATTTTAGGGATAGAAAGAAGAAAGAATGTGGATGATTTCAGCTCAGGTGTGTTTCTAATTTTCTTGTGAAATTTCAAAGGGAGCGTTCGCAAAAAATGAAAGGGGGTATAGGCTTACGGCAAAAAAAGCACGTTTGATCGCTACTAATCTTACTTCTATCCGTTGCGCCTATTAGGAGAAATTTGTAAAAAACAACTCGTACAAATTCAGAAAGTTGCAACATTCAACTCGGACCGTAAAAAATCAATTTAATTCCAAACAAATCATTCAGATGTTACAACCAATAATCTTCGATAATTTTCCGATGCATTTGTATAAAGTTGATATTTCATAATATTTTCTTTTTATTATGCTCTGATTGTTACTTTTGAAAACATTTATTCCTGTTCCAAGGATTTTTGATAATGAAGACAACATTGTCATATTTTCCAGGAATGTTCGAAAATCCAGCGCCAGTGAAATATTGCTTTAGAAAAACAAAATCAAAAATATTGTGAAATATTAACTATATACGAATGCGTGGAAAAAGATTGATGACAATTGTTTTTATTATCTGAATGATTTGTTTGGAATTAAAGGAATTGAGTTTTTGCCACAAACTCAAATCTTCTGATCCCAATATCTTTGCAACCTGATGGTGCAAACCTTTGATATTTCAAACTTAGATTATTTTATTTATAAGTATTAATAGTTTGAAATATCTAAGGTTGTTGTAATCTAGAACAGATTAGGAATACCTTAGAATTCATGTATATATTTATACATAGACATATATATATATAACATGCTGCCAGCGCTCTATATAATGAATCAAAGCAAAAAGAAACGGCAGTGCACAAAGAACCTTACTAGTAGAAAGACTTATATACAAATATAATCTTCTTCCTTAGGTTAAGTGCAGCTCCCAAACTTATATCGATTCATAACTCAGACTATTAACATAATATAGCCTGATAAATATATTCAACTGTGAATAGCTAGTTATAGATATTTATATTAACCTAGACAAGCAAAGATATATAATTCTGCATAGCTAAACCCAGTACATAGCTCCGTAGAATTAATAGCTCCGCAGAGTTAATAGCTCCACAAAGCTAATAGCTCCGCAACATTAATAGTTCCGCAAAGCTAATAGCTCCGCAAAGTTAATAGCTCCGCAAAGCTAAATAAGGAAACTCTATAACGCTAAGCAAGACCAATAGCTTAGTAAAAGTTATATATATATACATATAACCATTCTTAGATAGTTCCTAATTATGCTAATAGCTAAGTAACAAAGATACCATAAAAATTACTAAAGCTTTCTTATAGGTGATGATGTCTAGATTCTTCAAGTACATCGAGCATTGTCCAAATGTTGCTGGATCTCTTCCGGACGGTGTAACGGAGGGAGACAGTGACTACGGATTGGAGTTGGAGACACTGATCATCTCTGATAGCTCCACTGAGATAGTGACTGCATCCATAGAGATAGTCACTGTTCCATCCTCAGACGACTAACCTGAGGAATTGAAAGCAGATATTCCCGCCCTCACAGCTGCAGAGGTGTCCTAGAGCTCCGGAGATGAGGGAGAGGCAAAGGAGAGGAGGTCCCAGCAGGGGGATGACAGAGCTCTTAATGTAGAGGTTCCTAGCCTGGAGGATTCCGGTGAAGAGGAGGACGAGTTCACCAGTATGTGGAGGAAACTGGGACTGCAGCCAGACAGGGGACAGGTGAACTTGGTGAAGGAGAACAGGCGGAAGGTACTGGGCCGGATTGAGGTGATCTGGCGGGAATTACGCCTGGTAATAATGGAAGCATTTGAGAACCATGGCGGAATGGTCTACAGTGAGGAGGAGCATCAGCTCAAGCAGGAATTGGTGCTTGTCACCAATATGTCCCTCATCATGGAGCAGCGGCTGGAGCTGTTACAACTCCTGCCATGGAAGTCGAGTTCAGTCCAGAATATTAATCTCCTAAAATATATAATATTGAATCAGTAAACTTAGATTAATAAATATTGTAACAGTGGGCGAGTTTTGTTGATCTTTTACGATCAGCAATTCAAGGATTTTTTGGATCGCTGAGATCATAGCTACCAAGGGGAATCATGCCCCCTTTCCCCCCCCCCCCATCTTTAACCCTACGGGTGGACTTTAGAGTCCTATTTTGAATCCTAACGGATTTATTTGAGTTTGCATTTGGATTCTATAAATAACCCAAGCGACGCCGAATTTTCCGTTATCTTGAAGACCCAAGCGTTGGGGAGGGGGCGGAACAACCCCGGGGTAGCTAGGGTTAAATGCGATCCTAGGATGGAGCAAAATCGAGTGAGGAGAGGCAGTTGAAGACCAGCTCCCTATGTGTAGGTTCCCTTGAAGAATTCCCCTATTTGATGAAACTGATCTGATTCATAATATTTAGTTTGTATAAGTATCGTTCGATTTAAAGTTTGTATTTTTGTATCTTTTGTATATAAATATATTGTAAGAAAAACCGACTCGTTGAATATTTGAGAAACTCAGTGCATTGCTTTATTGATTTTGATTCATATACAATAATATGAACTAAGAGAGTTAATTATTGCGTTTGAAATTCTGCTGTAGACCAAATAAAACTAGGGGTTTACAACAAGGTCTACTGTAATGATGTGGTGATTTTTGTTGATCTTTTACGATCAGCGGTTCAAGAGATCTTAAGATCGTTCTGATCATAGTTATCTAGGGGTACTATACCCCTGCTGTATATACATACAAAAATGATGGTTCATTATGTTGTTTGCTTGAAGTTTAGATCAAGCCAAGCTGTTTCTATTTATAGACCAAGCGACGCTACTCCTTATCTCAGGGTAGCATAGTGCCAGGGGAATTGACCCGCCAAGTCAGGGTGCTAAGGATAGAACCCTGGTGGGGGAATGGCGGTTCTAACAAATGCTATCAGAGACAGTTCCCTGTGAACCCTTTCGATGTGAGGTGGAGAATTAACCTGATCATTCTTCTACCAAATACTGCTACTTATTTTGCATATCCATCGTATAGTATTTTCTTTCATAATGTTTGTATAAAGTAAAAAAAGTAAAATGTGAAACCGTCTCTCTGAATATTCATCGTATGAGTGTTTGCATGGAATTTTTATCATATTTTAGATGGTGACAACTTGAAAAATTGGAAGCCCTAAAGCAACATTCATTCACGATAATATTCTGCGAAATAGTTCTATCGTATTTTGGTCCACCATGATAACGGTATATCGGAAAGCTTGCACAGTTCGCGGCATTGAAAATAGACGCTAACTCAACCCTTTCTTTCATTTACCTGCTACGTTTGAATTTATACACATCTAACTAGTGAATTTAAGGTCAATTTATATTTAACACAGAGTTTCGAAATTTAAAGTGAGCAATGGCAGTTTCATTTTCATCAAGCTCTATTATTTCTGACAGACCGACGATAATTAAATTTGACGGGGAATAGTTAGTTTAATGTTAGGGACAGAGACAAAAAGTATGTTTTCGCATTTTAAATCTTTTATTAGTGTTTTTTTCTAGGATGGAAAACGACTCTCCGGGACCATCACTGGGAGGGGGTAAGCCGGATTGGTTTCTTGGTTGGTTGAGAGAAGTTTTCCTTCCAGAGGAGGCAAAGGATCCTCTGTCCTCCCAACTAGAAGTGTTCCAAGACGCTGTGGAGAAGCTTCCAGATATTGAAGACTCAGTAAAGAAGACCTTGACGAACACATTCACATATGAAGCGAGAATAAATTTGAGAAGATGACAAGAACGCGATTTCTCAGCTAATAAAATCGCAAAAGCTACCGGCCGACAAGCAAACAGTTCAAATGCCATGGCAACAACTTACAGAAGTGGAAACCAAGATTGTGGCTAAAACGATCGAAAGCCTGAAGGAATTAGATTTTTCTACCAAATCTCTCAAGTATTGGAAGTCTCACTTTAATAATCTGTTTGACAAGTTCTTTGTCACTTTTAGAGTCAGAAAAATAGCTGTGGTTTTTAAAAGCTGTTCTCTGAGTCTGAAACAACAATTGTTAACGCTGGACACTGGAACGGATGCTCAAGCCGACACCTACTCGTACCTGAACCTCCTGCAGCTCATAATGACATTGGTACACAGCCCTGATAGCCCGGATCAAGCTATGATGGAGATATTAAAAGGGGTGGACCAGATGGGATCAGAAATAGTGCAAACTTTCCTGCAGCAGTGGCGCGACCTAGCCGAGGACACATATGGTCCAAGTTCTGGTGGGACGATGTCCCAAACATCCCTACTTTTAAAGAAGATTTGCGAGGGCTTATCTTCTACAGAATTATCCAAGCTTGCAGCAACAATAGTTATTACCCTACCTTTCCAATGGGCAACGATGGTGGACTCTATTTTTCAATTCCAGCAAAGAGTTCAAAATAAACAACCTCCACAGAATGTTAACGCTATCCAGCAGAAGGAATACAAGCCACCAACATGCTACAAATGTAGTGGAGCCCACATGATCCGGAACTGCAAAGTGTTGTTCTGTAGATACTGTGGTGGCCCGCATAAGAACATCAGCTGCTCTATGAACGGCCAGACTACTTATTGTTCCAAATGCAAGTCGAAATAGCACAATTCTGAGGGTCATTACAAGCATTTCCCGTCCAACAAAGCACCCAGAAGATCAGACATAAACCTGATTGAGGCAACCTCCTTTGTTGAAGGTGCTATATCAATGGACAGGGAATGTACAGGTACAAATTTTGTAGATGCAAAATTGCTCATCGACACGGGCGCTATGATTCCTTCAGGCGTCTTAGTCAGTGAGCAATTTTTTATAAACAATTTGGGGGGGAACTTAAAAGAATTGTCGCCGTCGGATTTGAACTCAGCAAATGGGGCTAGCGCAAATTCGAATATGAAAACAGTAGGGCAGTTAAGAGTTAGGATTAAGTTTAAAATTTATCAACCATCTTCACAGGTTTAGCTGTTATTTTGAAAAATTTATCTCTACCAGTTATTATAGGGATAAATTTTTTTAAATCTAACAGTCTGAGCCCAATTTTAGACCCTCACAGTGCACAGATTGTGCACAGTCCCTCAAAAGAGTGTCAGGAGTTGCCCAACAAACAAAAACCCGTGAAGAACACAAGATTATTTGGTTTATTTCACACAAGTGACCCGTCATTATCCCGTGATAATTCACATGTTGTGGAGGTGATTGTCGACGATTTGATCACGGGTCTAGGACCGAGTTTTTACACGGCGAAAACTTGAGTCTATTTCTTGAGATGAACTCAAGATTTTTACATGGGAAATTATTTTTCTCCCATCTACTTTAGTTACATTTTTAAAAACCCCGGGAAAGGGGGGGATACATAATTGATTTCTGATATATAAATATATAATAAAATATACTGTGTAAAAGTATATAATTATTACCAAATGTTTAGAAACTAAACATTTTAGTTTATATCTTTTACATTAAACATCTTGAACATGTAAACTTTAAACTTTTCTTATCACAAAGTGATATTTCAAGTCTAAATAATGTTCAATTATGTTGATGTGTTCACAATTATATGAATTCTCCTTCCTGTATATATCTAAAATATCGATATTCCAAAAAAGGGGTTGTTGAGAAATACAATACAAAATTCAATGTGAAACTTTTCTATACTATGCTTATGCTTGCTATAATCTGAAAAATTTATGTCAGTTGAAATATTTCATTTTACTACAATAAACTTTTAGTTTCTAAAAGATGAGCAGAGACACCAAGTGTTGTGATTTTGCAACTCTGTTAAAAATGAAAGATGAAATTCTTCCCGTGATATTTCAAATATTTTACGCGTGATATTTACAAGAATTAAAATCTAGATAATTCTGGCATTCCATTACTCATGATTAACACGTTTGGAATATGCGAGAGCTTGCACTGGTATCTTTTCTAGAGCACAACATGTGAAAAAACTACGAGAATTGAACTATAGAATTATCTCAAATATAGTATACGTGATAATTACGAGAATTAAAATCTAAAAATTCTGGCATTGCATTGACTTTGCTAGCAATGATAAAGGTGCACCTATTTTACATTTAACTTTGAAACATTTCCTCACAGTTTCAAAGAAAACTACACAAGCAGTGGAAGTGAATGCGCCTGTCAATCCAGCTTCACTTATCAATGTCCAACCTCTTGATGATGAACTCCTAGGCGGTGCTCTGCCAGCAGTATATCGCCATAAAACTCTACATAAAGATAAGTCACTTGTAATTATGTATACTAATTTGTCAGAGCAAGATATTATTATCTCGCCCAATCAATTAATAGGCCACAGCTCTATGCTTTATGAAGACAAATCTAAACTAGATATAAATGTTGTAAAAAAAGGGGTGAAAGATCCTGCGGTCACAGAGAGAATTTGGGCAGAATTGAAATTAAATGATAATAAAATCTTGCAAGAGAATCCGAGTATTAGAAAAATGATGTATTCAATGATAGACGATAATCAGGATATTTTTACCACTGAGGACTGCAAAGTGGGCAAAACTTCCTGGGAAACGTTTAAAATTGAATTACTACCTAATGCCCGACCTGTAAATCAAAGAATGAGACCGCTCCCTCCATCTCTTAAAGATAATTTGTGCTCGCAGCTTGATTTATGGCCCTTGGTCCCTGTGACCAAGAAGACCGGGGAGAAGAGATGGGTTTTGGATTTTTGCCAGGTCATTGACCTCTCTGTGACAGACAGCTTCACAACCCCTAATATTTCAGAGATCTTAAATTCTTTAGGCAAATCTAGGTGCCTGGACGCCTCTAACGCATATCATGCAATAGAGGTAGAGGAGAGCTCCCTTCCTATTACGGCTTTCGCCACTGTTTTTGGACTGTACCAGTTTGCCCGCATGCCTTTTGGCCTTGAAAATACAGGGGCATCATATTGTAGGTTCGTGCAAAGACTAGTTGATATTTTAGGAGTTCCTGGCATAGTGGCATATTTAGATAATGTGTTAATTCACAGCGCTGATCTGGATTCTCATATTAATTTATTAAATTTAGTTTTCAGTGCTCACAAAGAGGCAGGGATCAGATTAAATGCTAGTAAAACCCATTTATTTCAGGAAGAAGTTGAATATCTCGGTCACCTGGTCAGCGCTGAGGGTGTTAAATTAATACCTTCTTATGTTAAAAAAATTACAGAATGGCCGCTGCCTCAAACTGGAAAAGAATTATCTGCATTTTTAGGCTTCACCAATTATTATCGAGATTTTTTACCAGGTTTTGCAAATGTTACAGCTGAACTAAATAGTGTTAAAAATAATAGGTCGATTGTGTGGACACCAGAAATAATGACTAATTTTAACACTTTAAAACAGATGTTTGCAGCAGCCCCGTGCAGAGCCACACCGAACTTTTCTCCAACCGCTAAACCTTTTATTTTAACAAAAAATTTCTCTAAAACTGCAATTGGCGCAGTTTTATCCCAGGAACAAGATAATATTGAAAGGTTTCTAGGTGTTAAAGGGAGAAAATGCAGAAAATATGAAAGTAATTATCATAGTTCTTAAGAAGAACTTTTAGCTTTACTATATGGCATTACTAAATTTGAACACATGTTAAGGATGAATCAGTTCATTGTCGTGACGGACTCCACCATGGTGCTTCATTGGTCTACGATGGAGGACTCCAGCGGAACTATCAGGGGATGGATAGATTTTATACAACAGTTTGACTTTAAAGTAATGCATAGAGCAGGTAAAACAAATATTAATGCAGATTTGATCTCCAGGGCCCCGCAAATGGGCGGCCCCCCCCCCCCCTCTGATAGAGATTCAATTACACAAGGTAACCAGGACATGTTCCCCTTGCCCTGGAAGCAATTAAAAATTGGTGAAAAGCCGAATTTAATTGAAATGCAGCAGTCGATCTTGTCGAAAATTAATAATTGCTCAGATTCAGAATATTTACCCCCCTCGTGCAAAGGTAAAATATGTTCAATAGTTCAGCTGCCTTGGCATTTGTCAGGAGCCCGTGCAGACCAAGGAAGTGGACCCACCTTAATAGGGACTTTTAAAGGTAAAATTCTCATAGACCAGATAGACTTAGAAAAAGCACAAAACGAAGACAGTGCACTGCAAATGGTAAAATCCTGGTTTGACATAAAAACAGGTAAAATTATCGAAAACAAAATTGATACCTCTGTTTTTGACTCAGTACATGAGGATGTACTGCAACTGTACAAGGTAAGAAAGCAACTCAGACTAACTGACGCAGAAACTACAAACTCTAACTGGTTAGTATACCTCATTGAAAATGAGTTCGACTCAAATCCTCGAATGAGAATTGTTGTCCCACCCTCGCACAGGTACCCAGCCCTGCACTCGCTGTACATGTGCGTGAACACTGGGGAGTACAACGCACCACACAACAGGTAAAAGAAAATTTTTTTGGCCCAGATGGAGAGCAGATACAGCAGTCTTCATGACTGAGTGCCCTGGATGTTTACACAGAAAAGAGGTAAACCTCAAGCAGGTGGACCTGTATGACCAGCGGACTATAAATGTAAACGAAGTGGTATGTGTAGATTTAATAGGTCCCATCTGTCTGTCAAATAATAAAAACAAATATATATTATCAGTCCTAGATCAATTTTCTAGATTTGTTGCAGCAGTGCCTCTACCAGACAAATCAGCTCGGTCTGTCGTGAACGCAATAATGACAAACTGGATTAGCCTGTATGGAGCACCTGCAACAATTAGGATGGATCAAGGAAAAGAATTTTATAACAACTTGCTAAAGAACCTTCTTAAAGCCTTAGATGTCAATATTAAGATTGGCTTTAGTCACAATCATCAATCTAACCCTGTTGAAAGATTTCACAGAACTTTGTGGGCACTTTTAAAAGCAAATGGGGAAAATGACTGGGAAAAAAAGCCTCCTAACATTAATATTGGCTTACAATGCAACCCAACATTATTCCACTAACTCCTCCCCTGCTAGAATTTTTCATGGCAGAGAATTGAACATCCCTCATTTGTCTGTATTACCAAAATTCATTCAAAATACTCAGTTGAAGAACAATTAGATTACATCCTTGATCTCATGAGAGCGTCAGATGACATTAGGATTAGGCTACAGTTTCAGTCGTACGAACGACCGCAAGATGATATCCGTGTGAATGACAAAGTATACTGCGCCGCCCTCCCACCCCAAGGCAACTCCCGTAAATTGCAGCTCAGCTGGTCGGGTCCTGTAATGGTTACAAAAATTATCAATAATGCGATGGTTGAAGTGCAGGAGTATGAAGTGAAGAATCCATGAACCTACGTTGCACATCGGTCCAAGATAAGACTACCCAGATAGCCAAATTGCGCAAAAAGAGCGCTAATTAAATGTCACTTTTCGCATTTTTACGTAAATTTTACGTAGAGATTTTTGGTTCTTTTTACGTCATGAAAGACGTAAAATCGCACACTTAGCTACGCAAATTTATTGGTTTTAGTATATGTAAAATTTACGTAATAATATTATACAAATTTACGTCGAAAATGCGCATTTTTATTTTCTCAAAAAAAATGTCAGCTCTCTTTTGCCAAATATTATGCTAAATCTAAGCAAATTTGATGCATGCAGATATGCCATCAATCCCTGTAGTGGGATGGATGGATGCAGTATAAGTTTCTCTCTCTAAACTGATTCCATTCATCAGGGAATACAATTTAACAAAGAGATTACTGCTTCTAGCGTTATAATTAGTATGGAGTTATAAAAGTTATATAAATTTTTCTGACAGAAAATTCAGTGCATTTTCCTAATA